>NW_016806031.1:869630-876700 GCF_001698545.2 Rhinopithecus bieti | reverse complement strand
GAGACTCCATCTCAAAATAAATATATAAATAAATAAATAAATAAATAAATAAATAAAAATAGAAATAAATAAAAAAAAGGGAGGGGGTCTTGGGAAAGAGGCAGTCTAAAAAAATCCAAAAGTGTCAACAAGTAGAAAAACAGATCACCTGAAGAGTGAATTGCCAGAATGGCTGTGGATTCCCACTAGCAGTGCAGACAGCTAAAAGACAATTGAGGGAAACCTTTGGAAGGCTGAGGAAATTTAGAATTTTGTATCTAGCCAGCCATAAATCAAGAATAAGTACAATAGGAGTGGGTGTGGCAAGTGGGAGCAGAGAGGAGAGGGCGGTGAGCAGGACACAGGGAGAAGACAGTGGGGAAAAGAGCTTTTGGGTAGATGGAGGCGGAAAAGGGGGTGGCGTGAGTGGTGAAAAGGAGGTGGGGAAAAGACTTGGGGGAAAAGTTTTCATTTATTGGAGGAGAAAATAAGGTGGCAAGCCAGAGGGAGGAAAAGAAGGTGGCGAGAGGGGTAGGGGAAAAGAGGGTGGGAAAAGGTTTTGGGTAGTTGGAGGGGAAACGAGGGTGGGGGGGAGATAAGGAAAAGGGGAGAGATAAGGAAAAGAGGGGAAGATGGGGAAAAGAGGGTGGGAAAAAGAGGTGGGGGGAAGAGGGTGGGAAAAAAGGTTTTGGGTAGATGGAGGGGGAAAAGAGGGTGGTGAGAGGGAGGGTCGCCAGAGGGAGGGTCAGCAAGAGGGTGGAGAGGGGAAGGAGGGAAAATAGGGGAGTGCGGAAGAGAGTGGAAAATGGGAGGAGGGAATAGACTGTGGGAAAAAGACAGTGGGGTAAAGACAGTAGGGAAAAAAGTTTTTGGGTAGATGGAGGCAGAAAAGAGGGCGAGAGGGAGCAGGGAGAAGATGGAGGGGAAAAATGCATCTGGGTGGAAGGAGGGGGAAAAGAGGGTAGGGAAAGGAAGCGGGTGAGGAAGGAAGAGGTGGCAGCTGGAGGGAGGAGAAGAGGGAGCAGGAAGAAGACAGTGGATATGTTTTTGGATAGACGGAGGGAGAAAGGGTGGCAAGAGGAAGTGGTTGGGGGAGGAGGGAATGAGGGTGGCCAGGAGGAATGGGGAGAAAGTTTGGGGCTAAGATGGTGGCAAGAGGGAGGTGGGAGAAGGCAGTGGGGAAAAGAGGGTGGGAAAACAACGGTGGGGAAAAATGTTTTTGGGTAGATGGAAGGTAAAAATAGGGTGGGGAGAGGGAGTGAGGAAAAGAGGGTGGCAGGGTGGAGGGAGTCAAAATAATGAGTATGATAAAGACATTTTCAGATATGTGAATTCTCAGAAATTGACCCGCCAAGTACCGTCTCTCAGGGAACTCTGGAATATGTCTTACCCTAAACTGAAAACTGATCCAAAAGAGAGAGAAAGGCACAGGACCAGGGAAACAGAATCGAAATCAGAGCAGATGTAAAGGAAATTTTCCTGGCAAAGGTCAAAAGAACCTTTGAGTGACTGTTGGCAGAACGAGAAAAAAATGCCAGAGTTTTAGAATTTAAAAAAAAAAAAAAAAAAACCCAAAAACCAAAAAACAATAGGCCAGGCACGGTGGCTCACGCCTGTAATCCCAGCACTTTGGGAGGCCGAGGCAGGTGGAGCACGAGGTCAGGAGATCGAGACCATCCTGGCTAACACGGTGAAACCCCGTCTCTACTAAAAAATACAAAAAACTAGCCAGGCGAGGTGGCGGCGCCTGTAGTCCCAGCTACTTGGGAGGCTGAGGCAGGAGAATGGCGTGAACCCGGGAAGCGGGGCTTGCAGTGAGCCGAGATTGTGCCACTGCACTCCAGCCTGGGCGACAGAGCGAGACTCCGTCTCAAAACAATAATAATAGTAAAATAAAAGAACAAGAACAAGTCTTACGAATTTGCAACTCAACAATTACTGAGGGCCTAATATAATCAATGGGCTGGATATAAGATGTTTTTACCTAGTGATAATTCCTAGGATGATGCTACTACCCTAGTTTTGTTGATATTTTCTTCTGTGCTCTCACAGTATTTTAACACTGTATGAATTAGTATTAAAGACTCTGGCTGTATTTTCGTATTACATTTCTATCATGGATTTCTTAAAATCATGTAATGAGAAAATGAAGTGAAATAATTACTTAGTATAAATTTGGAAATAAAGCCCTGTGCTTTTTTGTGTGCAGCTTCAGTAACTATCACTTAGGAGTTTTTGTGTGTTCACTTGTATTTTTTAAATGTTCCTGTGATGTAAGTGATTTGGGGAGAGGTATTTCTGTTAAAAAAAAAAAAAATGGCAGTAGGGATGTCATCAGCTGGTTCTCTGAACTCTGAAGCCTCTTGAGACCGTGAAGCTGGAGCTCAGTTAGAGAGAGGGGACACTGAGAGATGTGAAGAATCCAATCATGTCTCAGGGAACACTGTCTACTCGTCCAATATTTTTAAGGTTGGAATGATCACGCTGATTCCCCCCAACATTTGTTCATGTTGACCTTTTCTATGATGACACCAAATGTAAATGGAAAAACAATGCAGCTCATAGTAGCTTTGACTGACTTTAATAATCACTTGATTCAGAAGTGTGCACGCTCCACGTAGTACTCCAGACACTAGAGAGTCACTTGGTACGGTTCTAAAGTTAATCAACATGTCTATATCAAGCTTGGATATTTTGAAGTCTAGAGTCCTATGCATTCTACATGAAGGAAATGTTTTTCAAGATGTGACAACCTCTAAGCAGTAGTCCTCAGATGTGCTGTACTTCCTAAGCAAAACCTGTAAGAAAGCAGGTTCTCAGTCCCAGAATGGAAATTTAAGTGTAAGAGTTATCAGAATTCTCTGCTAGGTTGCCAAGGATGCAGCAGTGATAATGCTTCTTTCCTCAGGCTTAAATTCTTCTCAAATTAATTCAACTCTGCCTTTCTCAGAAACAATTTTTCTTAAAAAAATTTCTTTTAGCTACAATCAATCAAAGTATTGTATTCATCAGTGGTCATAAAAATTCTTTACCACACTGAGAAGGTGGCATGGATTTTTTTCATTCGTGTATTTCATTAATCTGTACCTATACATTCCATTGCTGACTAGATGATGACCATCTTGCATTTTCAGAATAACTACAGAGAGCTTTTTGGCATTAGGATGAGGTTACTGGCTCATTAAAAATACTCCCTGGGCTCCCTGATAGCTTCTGCAGTGAAAGGTAGGAGTAGCTGAATTCTTGAGTCTCTTCCTATGCTGAAATTCAATTAAGCTACATATGAGAGATAGGATATGGGAACTAACTATCTTAATGTCACAAAACAATTCCAAGAAAGTTTATTTTTTTTTTTTTTTTTACAAAACCATTTGACACTAGGTATTTTGATGAGGCCACAGAATCAGATCAACTGTTTTGTTTTTGTTTTTGTTTTTTTTCCATTTTCTTATTTTTTTCTTCCTTTTAAAAAAAGGTTGTGATACCAAGGAAACGATCAGCTGTCCTTTGAAAACAGAACACAAATATTAGATAAATTCACATTAGCTTCCTATTCTTTGAGTCATACTTTGACTATCAGTCTTAAGTCACACCCACTTTGGAAGTCTAGGCAGACATTTTAAAAGGGGAGATTTTGCTACATTAAGTAAGATTAAAGATATTCATCTCTGTTCACTAACTGTCTAGACGTGGGAAACATCTGGGAAATACACCAGAATTTTAATATAAATTTCCTTCCGTGCTTCTCTTGGGCCATTCTCAGGAAACTGCTCTACTGCTGGTCTCAGTGATAAAAATTCTTGTACTCACAACTCCTTTCTTACGTGCTCATCAGCTCCTTCCTTTTATCTTCCTAGTAAGTGCAAAAGGGAAAGAATCACCTTTTCTCAAACTAATGATCTGTGCAAATGTTTTCCTTTTTTCAATGAACTTTTGCATATAATCTGAGTAACAAAGTGTATTAGTCTGTTCTCACGCTGCTATGAAGAAATATTCAAGACTGGGTTAATTTATAAAGGAAAAAGATTTAATTGACTCACAGCTCTGCATTGCTGAGAAGGCCTCAGGAAACTTACAATCATGGTGGAAGGGGAAGCAAACATGTCCTTCTTATAAGGTGGCAGGAGAGAGAAATGCCAAGCAAAGGGGTAAAATCCCCTTACAAAACCATCAGCCCTAGTGAGAATTCAATCACTATCAAGAGAACAGCATGAGGGTAACTGCCCCCATGATTCAATGACGTTACACTGGGCCCTAGCCACGACATGTGGGGATCATGGGAACTACAATTCAAGATGAGATGTGGGTGGGAACACAGCCAAACCATATCACACAGGATCATCACTAATTAGTTGTCGCTCTCTAATGTAAATATCTTTAGCTGTCGCTCCTTCAGAATACACTAGTTCAAGCAAGAAGATGTGTTTTCTGCCCCTAAAAATTAGTTTGATTTTGTTCTCTGGAAAGAAATTTCCAGTCTGGAATGGTGGCCTCCCTCCCTCAGCCAATCTAAATCACAACCATCCTTCTTGTTGATGTGATTCAGACTTGTCCACGAAGGTTTCCCGAGACTCTTCAGAAGTCATAGCAGTCACTATATAAATAATTGTCCCTGACAATTTGTTATGCTGTATTATTAGGTTCTTTAAATGTGGCTATATCATGTTTTATCAAATAGTTTGTAAGAAGACAGATAGTGAACTGCATATAACTTTGTATGTTACTCAGGCTGTGGCCTGAAGGTGTTCCTTAAATAGGGCTCTTGCCGTGTTGTGCCAGTAGACAGGTACATTCTCCTTCAGCATAGATTGCTGGCTCCTCATGTGGAAATTCAATACAACAACACTGCAGTGAACCCATTGGATGGGAGAAATACCTGAAAATCTGCCTAGGATCCTTACTTGCTACAACTGATGGTGCAGCCTAAATATGTTTCATTTTTAAAGTTGTCATGGCAGGATTATACTTTAAAGAAATCATGATGCTTTGTCAGCTTGCTTGTGAGTGATTGAATGATGCTTTATTAAGTGGTTGTGAGTGAAAGTATCTGAGATCGTCTGGTGAAATGGTTTCCAATATAAAACTGAAAAAAGGGATCTAAGCTTTGTTGGTGCTGATGCAGTTCAGACTACTTTAAATATTAAGACTTTTTTCTTTTGACTAAAATTACATCAATTAAGAACGACAACAATGATTATTTCATTCTCACAGGAAACCCTAAATAGCTAGGTAACTAGACATGCATCTACTATTGATTAATAAAAAGGTAGACATGTATAATTAGTAGTAATAAGACTTTCAGCAGAAAATATACTTAAAAATAGAGCTACCAATATGGATAAGAATATGTCAAAAATTGTAGGTGTTGAAAAGTTGTCAATTACACATCAAATCCAGCTCCATTTAGATGGGGCAGTGTTGGGGATAAGAAATCTGAAACCACTGGCCAGGCGCGGTGGCTCACATCTGGAATCCCAGCACTTTGGGAGGGGGAGGCGGGCAGATCACAAGGTCAGGAGATCAAGACCATCCTGGCCAACATGGCGAAACCCTGTCTCTACTAAAAATAAAAAAAATTAGCTGGGCATGGTGGCGGGTGCCTGTAGTCCCAGCTACTTGGGAGACTGAGGCAGGAGAATGGCATAAGCCCCAGGGGCAGAGCTTGCAGTGAGCCGAGATCACGTCACTGCACTCCAGCCTGGGCGACAGAGTAAGACTCTGTCTAAAAAAAAAAAAAAAAAAAAAATCTGAAACCACCAAAACTTAATTTTGGTGGGGCATAGAGGTGAACCTGGAAGAACTCACATCTTATAACTATAAATGCATTGCTTTTTAAATTTATTTTTCTGTAGACTTTCAGAAATTAACCAGTGACCTAGTGAAGATGACAGAGAGTGTTTGGCATCCGTTAGGTGTTTAGATTGCTGAAGAATGGAGTAAAAGTCGTTGTGTTGAAAGATTACCTAGAACAAACTTTCATCCATGGGCTTAAAGTTTAATTCATATTAAACTATTTCTCAACATGGTGAATTATAACATTTGTCTGCATAATAATGTTTCCTTATTCTGTAGAAAAGTTTGTAATTCAAAAAATCTCAAGGAAATAATTGGTGGGGAATAAATATATCCCTGATGTATTGGGACAGTGGTGTTTGGTCAGGTACAGGCTTGGTGTTGAGAGTAGATTTCCTTATGAAAGTGATGGATTTCAGGAAATAGCTGTAATCCAGCACTTCGGGAGGCCGAGGCAGACGGATCACTTGAGGTTGGGAGTTCGAGACCAGTTTGACCAACATGGAGAAACTCCGTCTCTATTAAAAATACAAAATTAGTGTGGTGGCGCATGCCTGTAATCCCAGCTACTCAGGAGGTTGAGGCAGAAGAATTGCTTGAACCCGGGAGGCAGAGGTTGCGGTAAGCTGAGATTGCACCAGTGCACTCCAGCCTGGGCAACAAGAGCAAAATTCCATCTAAAAAAAAAAATTCCACACTTTTCATCTCATTTAACTTCAAAATTGACACCACGAGCCAGCGTGCAATTTTGTTCAGTAAACTGTTTAATCTCCATTGTCTTTCAGAGAATCCACGCTACAGCTGATAGGGCAGACATTCATAGTGAGTTCTAAATATAATGCTTGTGAAGTTAGATTCATCACATGCATAACTGCAAACACATGAAAATTATTTTTTATATTAGCACATAATGGGTTTTAATGACTTTTGGAAGGTTTCATAACGTAATTCTGTCCCATAGTATAGAATATTAGACATAGGTGGCCGGGGCGGTGGCTCACGCCTATAATCCCAGCATTTTGGGAAGCCGAGAAGGGTGGATCATGAGGTCAGGAGATGGAGACCATCCTGTCTAACACGGTGAAACCCCGTCTCTACTAAAAATACAAAAAATTAGCCGGGTCTGGTGGTGGGCGCCTGTAGTGCCAGCTACTCAGGGGGCTGAGGCAGGAGAATGGTGTGAACCCGGGAGGCGGAGCTTGCAGTGAGCCCAGATTGTGCCACTGCACTTCAGCCTGGGCGACAGAGCGAGACTGTCTTAAAAAAAAAAAAAAAAAAAAAATAATATAAAAATAAAA
>NW_016806031.1:848768-869338 GCF_001698545.2 Rhinopithecus bieti | reverse complement strand
ATATATATATATATATACACACACACACACACACACATATATGTCACAGGTTTAGAGAAAATAAAAATATTTTCTCTCTTTAGAAATTCATACCTTTACATATACACACAGAAAATATAGATACAAGAGTGAAAACCAAATTAATGCTTCTATTTTACATAACTTAGGGGAAAATATATTTGCATGACACTATGTTAAAGTGAAAGAAGAATGAGTAAATAAAAAAAGTTGAAATGTCATTTCCCTTTCAAACTACAATCTGTATTTATTTCTTCAGGGAGCATTTCTCTGTTGAGTCTAAGATTAAGCTGAAAATGATTATCACGGCAAGATCTCTGCATCACCGTTAAGCATAAATATATGGAAAGGGAACCGCGAGGCCATTTGATACTTAGAGTTACCTCTTTAAAAGATCGCATTAATTGGCCGGGCGCGGTGGCTCAAGCCTGTAATCCCAGCACTTTGGGAGGCCGAGACGGGCGGATCACGAGCTCAAGAGATCGAGACCATCCTGGCTAACATGGTGAAACCCCGTCTCTACTAAAATACAAAGAACTAGCCGGGCGAGGTGGCGGCGCCTGTAGTCCCAGCTACTCGGGAGGCTGAGGCAGGAGAATGGCGGGAACCCGGGAGGTGGAGCTTACAGTGAGCTGAGATCCGGCCACTGCACTCCAGCCTGGGCGACAGAGCGAGACTCCGTCTCAAAAAAAAAAAAAACAAAAAGATCGCATTAATTGTTACTCATAGAGGAAACACATATTTTTTAAATAAAATTAAAAGTTGTGTTATTGGCATAATATTTTATGGAGTCCTTTTGCTGGCTGGAGGATATTTTAATATTTCTCTTGAATGAGCCTAGTTTTTATTTTATTGTATTTTAGCATCTTTCAACCAAAACATCAGATTAGAATTTTAAAGGCTCTTTTATTTAGAAGTCATTCTTTGTGATTCAAATTCTCCAATTCACACTGAACTGCCCATGTTGATGACGGAAGTGATATGGAAGTGCTGGGAAGGAAAGAGCTAGTCCCTTTAAATGAGATGAAGTGGGGAAGCGAAGTGCTGGGTAGAGGAAGGCATGGTCCCCTGGGTGAGGACAGGCATTTTTGTTGCATTTTCCAAGATCACCTTGGCGGGCCACACATGTGCCTGTAACCAACCCCCTGACCCCTGCCCCTGCCCCAACCCTGACAGGCAGACACACAGGCCTAGCAGGAGTGGAGAGGAGCAGATAGGCAGAGGAGCACAGGGGCGGCTGGATGTCCATAGGAACACAGCGACAGGCACTGGCACGCTGGCAGGCCAGGCCACCGACTGGCAGAAGCAGAACAACGTGGAGTTTGGCTGGGGCAGTCAGAGGAGAGAGCCTGGGCCGCTAAGCGGCCCGACTCCACGGGAAAACCTTCCCACTCCATTCCATTCTGGCTTCTGCCGTCTGCTGCCTCCACTCAATAAAACCTGGTACTCATTCTCCAAGCCCAGGTGTGATCCGATTCTGCTGGGGCAAGAACCTGGGGATACAGAAAGCCCTCTGTACCTGCAATAAGCAGGGGTCCGATTGAGCTGACTCACACCAGCAGCCTGTAGGCAGCAAAACTGAAAGCACACTGTAACACATGCCCGCTGGGGCTTCAGGGGTTCGAGCCCCACAGCCTGCCCCTCTGTATGCTCCCCTGAAGGGCTGAGCAGTGGGGCGCTGAAGAAGTGAGCCACACTCCCATCACATGCCCTGCCAGGGGGACAAGGGAACTTTTCCCATTTCAGAAGTAGTAAGAGAATTAAATGAAGTCTACAGACAGGCCCTAAACTTTATTTTAGCCCTAGCTGCAGTATTCTACTACACCCAAGTCTTTTACTAGAAATGCTAACAACTGGGGAAAACACACACACACACACACACACACACAAAATTAATTGAATCTTTTTTGTAATTCTCTGGAAACCCTGGTTAAGCTTGATAAGCAGTGGGAATAGTCTA
The DNA here is from genome assembly GCF_001698545.2 of Rhinopithecus bieti. Classification (NCBI taxonomy): domain Eukaryota; kingdom Metazoa; phylum Chordata; class Mammalia; order Primates; family Cercopithecidae; genus Rhinopithecus; species Rhinopithecus bieti. Next base: position 867,360 of record NW_016806031.1, on the reverse strand, counting down.
CATTTGTGTAAAGATAATATGGGACTTTATTAGTACCGGCAATAGATAATCCTCTAGACAGGGTTGGATACAATAGATGGGGACTAGCAGAATATAATAAATAGTTCTAAAGATTGACAGATTGATAGATAAATACGAAGATGGATTGATTAGTAAACAAATAAGATCACTAGGTGGACTGACTATAAAATGGAGCCTTCCATTAATAGAAACTTGAGATCATAAATAAGTATGAAAGTATGTTTTACTTTATTTTATTTTGCTTTCGTGAAAAATTTCCTAATACGTTAACAATTCATATTTATCTTATAGTTGTGTTAAGTTTAGCAAAGAATCTTCTAATTTGTTTGGCCTGTGATGATGCAGCAGCACCAAAGGTTTGGAATTTCAGTGGTCAATGTACAGGGCTAAGGTTGTTAAAAAGTATAGGGGAGTGGATAGCAATGACAAAACTGAATGGGTGCTACTAATAACATGAGTTCCACTGAGAAAATAACCGATATCCTCAACTTCACTATGGTTCTACTTAAGATTTTTCTACTTACAATGGGTTTATCAGGGAAGTAACTCCATGTAACCCGGTGAGCATCTTAACATGTCAGGGGTGGGAGGCGTTACCAGGGCTGGTTGATAAAGGAAGGAATGAAGTTGAGGCTGAGTTGACCTGATAAATGAGCAGTGTATTAGGCCATTCTTGAGTTGCTATACAGAAATACCCGAAACTGGATGATTTATAAAGACAAGAGGTTTCATTGGCTCCTGGCTCTGCAGGTTGTACAGGAACATGACACTAGCATCTGCTCAACTTCTGGGGAAGCCGCAGGGAGCTTTTACTCTCAGTAGAAGGTAAAGCAGGAGCAGGCACATCACGTGGCAGAGGCAGGAGCAAGAGCCAGTGGTGAAGGTGCCACACACTTAAACAACCATATCTTCTGAGAACTCGCTCACTATCACAAGGACAGCACCAAGGCAGGAGGGATCCTCCCCTATGCCCCAAACACCTCCCACCAGGACCCACCTTCAACACTGGGGATTACATTTCAGCATGAGATTTGGGTGGGGACAAATACCCAAACTATATCAAGCAGCTTGAATGGATTGAAATTATTCTTAAATTCTAGGGTATTCTGTTTTCAAGAGCAGCGTGTTAATCTCATTCTGTAAAAATCCCTACCACAGTAATGAAAAGAACAATAGTTATTGAATATTACCAAGTGTTGGTCACTATTCTAACCGTTAGGTTCGTTTCAACATTTAACCATCACAACAACTCTATGTGATTGATTCTATTGTTATCAGCATTTTGCCAAGAAGAAAAGGAGGAATGGAGAGATTATGTGATTTACGTTACAGCCCTGGGATGTGGTTCAAACTCAGGAGCCTAGTTTAGGAATCTGGATTCAACCAGTACAGTCTATTAGTAGGAAGCTAGTTTTCTAGTGTATGAAAATATGTACGCTTTTTTAAAAGTTTAATTTTGTTTTAGTTTATATATAATATACATATTTATGGAATACAGTGATACAGTGTGATGTTTCAATAAATGTATACATTGTGTAGTGATCAAATCAGAATAATTAGCATAGCCATCACCTAAACTTGTATTGTTTCTTTGTGGTGACAGCATTCAATATCTTCTGTCCTGGGCATTTTGAAATATATGAAAGTTTATTATTTATTATGGTAACCTTACTGTGCAATAGAATACCAGAACTTATTCTTCCTTTCTAGTTGTAGCTTTGTAATTATTGACCAACCTCTCCCCATCCCCCACCTACCCTACCCTCCCATTCTCTGGTAACTAGCTCTCTTCTACTTCTATAATACCAACTTTTTTAGATTCCACATATGAGTGACAGCATGAGGTTATCTGTCTTTGTGTCTGACATCTCACATTAATAATGTCCTCCAGGTTCATTCATGTTGTTGCAAATGACAGAATTTCATTCTGTTTCATGGATAAATAGTATTCCATTGTGTGTAGACACCACATTTTAAAAATCTGTTCATGCCCTGATGGATACTTAGGTTGGCTCTGTATCTTGGCTATTGTGAATAGTGCTTCAATAAACATGGGAGTGAAGATATCTCTTCAATGTACTGATTCCATTTCTTTTGGATATATATCCAGTAGTTGCACTAGATTACATGGTAGTTCTATTTTTATTTTTGTAACCTCCCACCCCAAAATGATGTCTATTTAACACTTTGAAGGAAATTTTAAACACACACAGAAATACACACACCCACCCATACACAGATATACCACACATCACACATATTTATTAGCAACACCAGGTTTATGATTCTCTTTTCTTGCACTGTCTTTTCCTGATTTTGGAATAAAGAGTTAAGTGGCTTTTCTTCTTTTCCTACTTTCTGGAAAAATTTCTTTTATTGACACAACAATTAAAAATATTGGTGAGGTATATGTGATATTTTGTTACATGCACAGAATGTGTAATGATCAAATCAGGGTATTTAAGATATTCATTACCTCAAACATCTATCAATTATTTGTTTGGGGAATATTCAAATTCTTCTCTTCTGCTATTTTGAAATATACAATAAATTATTGTTAATTATAGTTACACTACTGTGCTGTCAAACAGTAGAATTTATTCTTTCTAACTGTATGTTTGTACCCATTAACCAATCTCTCCTCATTCCTTCCACTCCCATCCTTCCCAGCCTCTGATGATCATCATTCTACTCTGTACCTCCAGCTTTTTAGCTCCCATAGGAGGGTCTTACTTTACTTAACATAATAACCTCCGGTTCCATCCATGTTGGTGCAAATGAAAGAATTTCATTTTTTGTGGCTGAATAGTATTCCACTGTGAATATATGCTACATTTTCTTTATCCAGTCATTCATTGATGGAAACTTAGGTTGAGTCCATATCTTGGCTATTGTGACTAATGCTGCAATAAACATGGAGGTGCAGGTATCCCTTTGATATATTGATTTCCTTTTCTTTGGATAAATACATAAGACCACTAATTTTACATTCCTACTAATGGCTATAATAGTTTCCTTTTATCCACATCGTCAGTGGCATTTGTTATCTTCTGTCTTTTTTGATAATAGCCATCCTAACTGGGTAAGATAATATCTCATGGTGGTTTTGATTTTTATTTCCCTGATGATTGTTGATGTTGAGAATTTTTAATACACCTACTGGTACTGGAATGTCTTATTTTAACAAATGTGTATTCAGATCTTTTGCTCACTTCTTAATGGGATTATTTTTCTTTCTCCCTGTTGAGTTGAGTTCCCTGTATATTCTGGATAGTAGTCTTTTTCAGATGAATAGTTTTCAAGTATTTGCCTTGATTCTATAGATTGTATCTTCACCCTATTTATTGTTTCCTTTGCTGTACAGAAGTTTTTTAGTTTAATCTAGTTTCATTTGTCTGTATTCAATTTTGTTGCATGTGCTTTTGAAGTCTTGAACATAAAATCTTTGCCTAGACCAATGTCCTGAAGCATTTGCCCTATTCTTTTTCTTCTAGTAGTATTTTAGTATGGGGTCCTACACTTACGTTTTTACTTCATTTTGAGTTGATTTCTTATGGTGAAAGATAGGGGTCCAGTTTTATTTCTCTGCATATGGTTATCCAGCCTTCCAAGCATTGAAGAGGGTGCCCTTTTCCCATTGCATATTCTTTGCACCTTTGTCAAAAACCAGTTGGCTGTAAATATGTGGATTTATTCCTGGGTTATCTATTCTGTTCAATTGGTCTATTCCAATACCATGCTGTTTTTGTTATTATAATTTTGTAGTTTATTTTGAAGTCAAGTAGTGTGATGCCTCCAGCTTTTTTAAGTTTTCAGTCAGGATTGCTTTGGCTATTCAAGGTCTTTTGTAGTCCTATATAAATTTTAGAATTTTTTTTTCTATTTTTGTAAAGAACATCATTGGTATTTTGAAATGGATTGCTTTGAATCTGTAGGTTGCTTTGGGTAATATGATCATTTTAACAAGATTAATTCTTCCAATCTACGAGCATGGGACATCTTCCCATTTGTTTGTGTTTTCTTCAGTATCTTTAATCAGTGTTTTGTAGTTTTCATTATAAAGTTATTTCACCTTCTTGATTCCCAATTTTATAAAGATATACAATGGCAATTATTCTCAGTTCAGGTGCCCCTCCTTTTCTTCTCTTTCTCCTCTTTCTAAAAAAACAAACAAACAAAAAAAGAATCAGTGGCTCTTTTTGGCCATCTATTACAGTTTACCTAAGTGATTTGACTTTGAGTTAGATTATTTTGATAGTGAGGTCATCATTTACATTTAAAGGATCAAAACTGCCAAATATTTATCCTTCAATTATATTTCAGAGCCAGGCACAAAATAAATACTTACTGAGCATCTGCTATATTCTTAAAACCATTCTAGAAGTAAACAGTAATAAATTAGAATATTTTATGTCAAATAGTATCTAATTTGGTTGAAGGAACAAAACTGGACCATAATAGAAAGTCTAAATAGTAAATAGTATAAAAATGGAAACATATTTGAAAAATATTTGCAATTGGCAGACAGGCAATATCTAATCTTAGTCTCACTACAAACTGCTAAGGATGGTATTCCATTTTATTGATACACAGATTTTCTAAGATTAAGTGATTTGCAAGAAGTCATCTGGTTAGAAGTACTAGGGTTGAAACTTATGACTTCTAAATTTAAATCTATATAATTTTTCATTTTATCATGGTACCCTTTAAATGACTTGAAAGTCTATAGTTTCCCTTTACATAATCTGAAAGTCCAATCATTGGGATTCTTTAGAAAATAATGAATACATTAATGGGGCTAGAAAATGAAAAGTTTATTAATTTAGACTAATTTATTAAAAGTGACAGAAAATACATAAGTTAGGCAAAAAAATGAGACTATTTTGGAGAATAGTCTGTGTTTAAACACATTTATCTCTGCATACTATTTCCAGCTTGGTAGGTTCCTATAACACATCGGTAAGAAATATGAAGTGGAGCATTTTTTGCAAAGCACATGTGGGTTTCTTAGAAATCAGGCCAGACGGGAGAAGTTGAGGCCAGTAGGGTGGCCAGGATAAGGTCAGTCATGTTCAGGAACTGGCTTAATATTTCAAATTAGGCATTGATCAGAGAGGTGCAAGATTAACAGTGTAAAAAGGCATGAGAATTTAGAAACCAGGAAGAAGATCAGGTATCTGGAAAATTGTGAAAATGAAAATTACAGGAGAGTATCAAGGAGAGTCTGGTCATACTATCGCCAAGAACCATCTTGCCCTATCCATGAGAAGTTGTATTCAAGTAAGAATGAGTAAACCACTGGGTCAGCCTAAGGGCTTGACTAGAGTTGACAGGAAGAGAGGTATGGTGGTCTATGCGCTCAATAGTTAGTACCCTTTTGTTATAATTATCCTTGTAACTGAACATGTTTTTTTGGTAAAAAACCAAACAAGCCCACTTTATGTGTTTGATATGCTTGACCTCCCTCCCTTTTAGCCATAGACATGGCCATGTAATCTTAGTTTGGTTTATCAAGGTTCTCTATCACCCTGGTCTCAGCAATTGGTTTAAACATGACCTGACTGGACCAAAAACAACCTTCCTAAATCTTTTGCTAGAATTTCCTGGAAAAAGATAATTTCTTCTCTCTAGATTTGTTTGCTTAAGTGATGTTGTAATCCTGGAACACCAATGGACAACTTTGCTCCCTACGTTACTTGAGAAGCTTTATTGAAATGAAGGAGGAAGCCCACCTAACAATGAAGCCAAAATATCTGAAAGCAGAGTCCAGAGATGGAGAAGAGAAAGATTCCTGAGGAAATCATTCGCGTTTCTGAATCCCACCATGCCCAAGGCAGATTTGCTCCCTTCTTAGTTAAGGAAGCCAATATATTCTCTACTTAGTTTAAGCTGGTTTGAGTTGAGTTTCTGTCACTTGTACCTTTAGTGTCTACTAATACAGTTAGTAAATGCAGGCAGCTACACCAACCAGGTAGAGTTCTAGGTAGAGTTTAGATTCTACATGCTAGGTCATCGTAAGCCACTGAAATTTTGTCAAAGGTGAATTACATTAGAATTAATAACTAGAATTCAGAAAACTAGGTTTTTATGGAGAATAGGACATAATCTTTTTTCTTTTTAATTTTTTCCTTTTAGTTATGCATGCATACTGGTTGTATGTATTTATGGGGTACATGTGTTGTTTTGTTACAAGCATACAATGTGTAATGATTAAATCAAGATAATTGGGGTGCCCATCACCTGAAACATTTATCATTTCTTTATGTTCGAAACATTCCAATCCTGCTCTTTTAGTTATTTTGAAATATACAATAATTATTGTTAACTATATAGTTGCCCTATTGTGCTAATGAACACCAGATCTTATTCCTTCTATCTAACTGTGTTTTTGTACCCACTAATTCCTTTTATCTCTTTTTTCCAACCCTTCCCAGCCTCTAGTATCCATCATTCTACTTTCTATCTTTATGAGTTCAATTTTAAAATAATATTTTATGTGAAAATGAATGAAGAATGGAAAAGAAATCTAAAGCTGAAATAGGAAATAAAATTTTGAAGAAGTTGCTTATTATTTCTATCTTATGGCTACTTGGTTGTTACAGTTATTTAATGATGTTTTCCTATTTTCTACAACACAGATATATGTTGATTTGAAATAAATTGGATTGAATCTGTGTAGCTGTGAAAATGAAAAAGAAAGTGGCATTTATGATCACCTACCGGTGCCAGACAGTGTAAAAAACTGTTTTCTAACTTTGTGCCATGGTTTTTCCCACAATCCAGTGGGAAAGGCATTTTCATTTTCATTTTGCAGGTAAGGAAATGAAAGATGAAGTAGGGGAAGTGATTATGGGCATCACACAGAGTTGGGATCTGAACCCAGTTCCTTTGACATTTCTTTCTTGCTGCCTGTGTGTGCTCCTACCACCTTCCTAGGTATGGATTCCAAAAAGAAATAGCTCTGCATAGTGGATAATCCCTCTTGTTTCAGGATTAATTCTAAATTATGAGAATTTGTCTCTGATGGATTAACATGATTGGTGGTCCTTGTTAAGAAGTAAAATATAGTAGTGGGTGCAATCACGGGTATTTAACCTCACCTCTCTGCTTGGGAAACCTGGTTGTGTTTGGCTCCCTGTCTCCTGTAGACTGTGGTATCAGAGCCCAAGGCATGCACAGAGCCAAGTTTCCCAGGTATGTGTTACTTTATAACCACTTCAAATAAGAGGCCATTCCAGCTGACAGCAGCCGAAAAAGAATGTGTTTCTGGTAAATTAAAGGAGGGCCACTGATCAGTGAAGGTAAACAGGTGATGAAATTCCTCATTAGTACCTCATTCGTAATTCTCTCCTGAAGTAGCTGACACAGAGTGTGGCCTGGAGTCGCGGCTGCTCAGAAGTGCGGGCTGGGGGGTCACAGGGGCGGCTTCATCATGGCCAGGGAGAGCGCCGATAGCGGGCCCCAGGCAGGGTCTGCTCTTCCTCAAGATGCAGCCACACATTTTGGAGTCACTGGGAGGTGAGCGCGAGCTCCTAGCCTCGGGGGTGCAGTGATTGCCCAGGTCGTCCGGCCCAGGAGGGCTTCAAGCTGTGAGCCCAGGGGCTGAGAGAGGGAAGAGGGTGCAGGACCCACACAGTTGGACACCTGGACGCCTGGGTTTCTCTCTCTACGGGGAAGCAAACTGCGATTTGCCCAAGGAGCCACTCAGGACAGGTGCAGCGAAGGGGCTGTGGGAGCCCAGTCATTGCTCCACTGCAGAAGGCTTGGCAGAGTCACCAGCCAGTCAACAACACCGGTGTCACCTTACCTGAGACGGTTCATGGCAATAAAGCTCTTTCTAATGGAGGCTTTGTCTACCAGGGCCCGGCAAGGCTCTGTTTCTTCTGCCCGTTCTTTCAAAACCACACGTGGCTTTCCAATAGCCTTTTAACATTTTGGTCTTTGCAAGAGCACTTGATGTCACAGACTGGTGTGGATTCGACCCACGGAACCCGCCTCTGAAGGAGGCGTCAGCTCTTCAGATATAGACCCTGTTCTGGTGTAGAAACCTGCAAGTGCTATAAATAGATGTGGGGATGCCACAATTCCTCATAAATATGGTACAATGAAGAAAAATCATTGTAAATAGTTTATTAAAAATGGTTGAGGAAAAAGGGTGCTCCCTCCTGAGAGGGCTTCCTGTTCCTGTTTGGACTGCGTTTCAGGCGGTTTTGAACCCACACCCCGCTGCGGGAGCCCTGATGCGCTGCACGCTCGCCTTCCCTGTGCAGAAGGCCGCTTTCATCAGCGGGAGCACCCCTATGTAACAGGGCCAGAATATTTGGTCCCTCTTGTCATCTGTACATAGGCCTCTATTGGAAATATCTCACCTTTAGGCGCTCCCCCCTCGCCCCAACGTGCTGACCAGTCTGTGCTCTGGTAATCACAATGTGTGTTGAAATCTATCTCAGGATTTTCTCCGTTGGCAAACAGGCAGTCAAGCGGAGGTGACGCTGTGAAGCTCCCATTTATCCTGCTGGATTTTTAAAAGTAACCCTTTCCCTAGACCCAGCCTGTTTGTCATAAATCTTTCCAAGGAGCCAGCCACATGACAGAGAATGCCGACATGAACCTACTGTTATCTCAGATTTATCACAAAGGAAAAAGATCCATTTCAGGATTAATAATAGGTGCTAATGCATTGAATTAAGTACAGATTTTGCTTTCTTAAAGAATCTTCAAAGCCGCTTTTCACAAATCTAAGCACAAGGAAGATTTAACACATTCCTACTCCCTCCTGCAAGGTAGAATAAATCCAAACAATCCATACATGATAAACGACTCTGTGGGATAAAGGCATGAGCACCACTGTTTCTAATTTATTCTTCCACTTGGTAGCTGTCTCAACAGATCTGATGAGCCTCTGTTCCTCGTGGCCTGTGTTTACGCACACACAGTTCTATATTTGGTGATACAGAAAACATATTTCTTGGAATAAAGGAAAATGGCAGGCTCCTAATTTCTCTGAATTTTATGATGGTAAAATATTAACAACTCATATCATGAATTCCATTTTCCTCTTCATCATCCACAGCTCTGGTAGATATTTATTAATACATGAGAGAAAGATTTTGAAATGAATCATTTCCCACATGAATCATAGATAGAAGGCTCAGAACCTCTCTTGTCATTTCTGATTCCTGTAATTATTCAGTTAGCAGGACATTGCGTTCTAAAAAGCAGTCCCTGGACCATCGCTGACCTTGTGAAGCTATGGAATTCCCTTTATCTGTAGCATGGTGATTGCTGTCCATTGTCAACTACTGGATACAATGGAGTCATCTCCAAAATGAGCTATTTCCATCGTACAGGGTCCCCCGGACGAGACTGTTTTGTATAATTCCTAAATACGTTCGTCAACTACTTTAACAGCTCATAATGTTTTCAAACTTTGGTAAATTTTGTCAACTCGTTTTTACCTAGATGCTTCATTAGTCACCTGGAAATAAGCTTAGGAAAATACACAATTTTACAAAATTAAATGTAGGACATATTTTGTCCAAGTTTCAGCTCTATGTCTTATTTGATGAGATTGCATACAAATCTTCATATTAATTCTAACATACTGAAAATGTTTCTGAGTAAAAAGTATTCAATTAACAAGAGAAAGCATTTTTAATTCACTTCTTATTTTAGAATAGATTTATATTTACAGAAAAGTTATGAAGGTAGTGCAGAGAGTTCTCATATACCTTGTACTGTTTCCCCTATTATTATTTTTATTGACAAAGTGTGGTTATACCTATTTATGGGGTACAATTTGATGTTTTGATACACATATATGTTGTATGATGATTAAATCAGGGTATTTAGTGTAATCATAACCACGTGCAATTGTCTATCATTTCTTTGTTATAAGAACATTCAAAATCTTCTCTTCTAGCTATTTTGTAATACCTTATGGTTAATCATAGTTACCCTACCTCTCTACATCCTCTCGTCCCTGTTCCTCTACCCAGTTTCTGGAGTTTTTGGTAACCACGGCTCTACTCTCTGCTTCCCTGAGATCAACTGTTTGTTTATTTATTTATTTAATTTTTTTTTAATTTTTTTGAGATAGAGTCTTACTCTGTTACCCAGGCTGGAGTGCAGTGGCTCAGTCTTGGCTCATGGCAGCCTCTGCCTCCCGGGCTCAAGCCATTCTGCCTCAGCCTCCTGAGAAGCTGGGATAAAAGATGTGTGCCACCACGCCTGGTTAATTTTTGTATTTTTAGTAGAGATGGGTTTCACCAAGTTGGCCAGGTGGGTTTTGAACCCCCGACCTCAAGAGATCGCCCCCACCTCGGCTTCCCAAAGTGCTGGGATTACAGGCGTCAGCGATCGTGCCAGGCCCAGTTCCTGTTTTTAGAGTGAGATGAGATCATGTGGATTAGGTGATATTTGTCTTTCTGTGTCTGGCTTATTTCACTTAACATGATGTTCTCCAGTTCCATCCCCCAAAAGACAGGATTTTATTTTCCTTTAAGGCTGAATAGTATTCCATTGTATATATAGGCCACACTTTCTTTATTCATCCATCAGTTTTCCCCATTATTTACATTTTATATTACTATGGTTCATTTGTCATAGTTAATTAACCAATATAGATGCATTATTATTAACTAACGTCCATAGTTTATTCAGATTTCCTTTGTTTTTAGCAAATATTCTTTTCTGTGTTCCAGGATCCAACATTATATTTAGTCATCATGTCTCTTTAGGCTACTCTATAATGTGACAGTTTCTCAGAATTAAGGACACATTTGTAAGTGTTTAGTCTTAGCTTTTCCTTTTGATTTTTGTTAGCTAGCATACATTTAGGTAGTTTTGTTTGTAGAAACAGAGTTGTTTGGGACAGAGATGGGAAGAGGTAATTAATTCAGTTTCACTGTGAAATTAGCCAGATGGATTAGCTAAACACCTTTTGGGCAAAACTTAAAAAAAAAAAGTCTCTATCAGGAAACAATTAGAAATTCAAGCATACACTTGATGAAAAATTTCCATGTCGGAGAGCGTATCACCTTGCACCTCAATACCGATTTGACTCTCCATTATGGTGATGGAGATAAGAGTGTTTATTCACTGATGCATTGACATAGTTTCAAGGCAGTGTCTTACATGTCATTTTTCTGCCTTAAAAGATAAAAAGAAACACTTTGTGACCATTTTCTATTTAAACAGAGTAGTCTTAGATATAAGATAAACAAATACACCAAGGCAATGTATACTGCACACCACAAATGCATTTACCTAAGTGTTCAAGGCAATTTTGAGCCATCTAAACTAGTATCATTTCTTTTATTTCTCAAGTAGAAGAAAGCTCAAGTAGGAGCTGCTAGAGAAATGGGACTAAAGAGGTTTGTTTTATTTTGTTCTTATAATCTTATTTTACAATTAAGGAAAAGTACCAGTATGTAAGATATTCAGGACATTTAATGTTCTAATAAGCATTACAATTGAGCACCAAAGACTAAAAAATTCTCACTTTTATTTATAATCTTGCTTTTAATCTTAAGATAGTACCAAGTAAACTTGGCTATTTACTAAGTTTCATTCTTTTTTTGTAGATGGTTCAGATTTATAAGGACTATTCCCAAATCAAGTACAATAATATAAAAAATTTGGAGAGTCCCTTAATTTTACCGTGGGGAAACTTATTCTCAACATTACCTTATCCCATAAAATTATGGCTTTAGGAGTTTGCTATTCCTGAACGGAGAAAACTCATCCAGGCTCTCACAGAAGTTTTATGATGAGTGAATACATCAACTGGGGAAGTGGGTGCAGGTCATTCCTGCGTATCCATTCATTCATTCAGTGAGTCACTGACTATTTAACAAGTACTAACTACATGCAGGATTCTGCACTTGGTGCTGGGAAAATAGTGATGAAATACATAATTTGTGCCTTGTGGTGACATATTCTAGCAGCAGGAGGCGGGGAGCCATGCATGTGTGGATGGATAGAAGGGAAATGTTGAGACATTAAAACCACGATAGTGCAGACAAGGGAACACGTATGATGTAGCCATTATGTTCTCAGTGGATACTTTCAACACTGGCTTATTGGGAAACTGGGAACAGAAACTCCCATCAGAGTTCAGGAAACAGGTCAGTCTGTGCACCACCACCAGGCCGGGAAATGGCTAAGATTCCTCCCTGGAAAGAAAATTCCATCAATATCCTTTGGAGGCGAGTCGACACATATGCTGTAGGTTTACGTATTACATCAGACGATAGAACAGAAGGGTGTGGGAATATGTTTGAATCAGTAAAGGAAGAAACTCAAGGAATCATGTTGATGACATTTATCTCTGTCTTTTCACATCATACTGTCTGAAAGAATCCAGCTTATACAAAAGCCAATTTAGGGTGACCTATTTTAAAAAATGCAAACTTAGTATTTTTTTACTCTAATGAAATCAGCATTTCAAAGAGAATAATTCAAGGAGTTTGTTCAATATGGTAGTGGTTTAATTATTATTATATTTTTTGAGACAGAGTCTCACTCTGTTACCCAGGCTGGAGTGCAGTGGTGCGATCTTGGCTCACTGCAACCTCCGCCTCCCAGGTTCGAGGATTTCTCTTGCCTCAACCCCCTAAGTAGCTGGGATTACAAGTGCCCATCACCGTGCCCGCCACAATGCCCAGCTAATTTTTTTTTTTTTTTTTTTGTATTTTCAGTAGTGACGGTGTTTCATCGTGCTGTCTAGGCTGGTCTTGAACTCCTGACCTCAAGTGATTTGCCTGCCTTGGCCTCCCAAAGTGCTGGGATTACAGGCATGAGCCACCGCACCTGGCTAGTTTAATTATTTTTTATTTTTCTAGCAGTTCGAATACTATATATATATAAGATTTTAAATTTTGTGATAGTGTCTTGGTTTCTTTAAATATACTTCTATTAGAGATTAAAATCAGTATCATAGCCATAACCCTAGATTAGTTGATTTTTTACTCAGATTCCTGATGACAAATACAATTCATAAATGATGGACATCTAATTCCTGATGCAAACCAATATTTACAATGATCAAATTCTGAAATTTCACTTGTTGGAAATGAAATCTAGCTTACAATGTCTAGATGAAGGCCTAGAATTTCCTGCATGATTCAGCTCCAGGGTAGTTGTGGTATCACTAACAGACTTCGTCTTAGGATCTGTTAGGGCTCAACGGCTGGATCAAACTTGAGGAAAATACTTCAGCAGGTTCTAGAATAACTCATTGAAAGTGACTCACTTCAGGAAGTGATGTGAATACAAAGCCACTCATGTAGCGCATGCTGACCGGTGGTCTGATAGACTGGATGGATTTAGCAGCAATGGCTGGATTGTAAAGAGAGGCATGTCAGGGCCTCAGATTGATAAAACTAGGAACTGGGCAATACTTCACTGTTAGTGAGATTCTGTCTTTCTTGTCAATCTATTTTCCTCTTTCAATGATGTATTCTAATTATCTCACATGTTCTCTTGCTGATCTTCTCTTTTGCATATTCCATTCCTATTAATCCTTTTTAAAGGATTGACTAAATCTAAACTATCAGACCATAATTTCTATTACAACTTCTTAGAGAATAGTAGATCATTTGTCTTAACCCAAACTCTTAGGAAAAATGCATATTTTTTTCATACATATTTCCTGTTATGGTCTATTCTTAAAATATATTTTTTACAGTTATCCTTTTCTATTAAAACTTCTTGATGGGGCCTGGCGTGGTGGCTCACGCCTGTAACCCCAGCACTTTGGGAGGCTGAGGAGGGCGGATCACGAGGTCAGCAGATCGAGACTATCCTGGCTAACATGGTGAAACCCCCTCTCTACTGAAAATACAAAAAATTAGCTGGGTGTGGTGGTGGGCGCCTGTAGTCCCAGCTACTCAGAAGGCTGAGGCAGGAGAATGGCGTGAACCCGGGAGGTGGAGCTTGCAGTGAGCCGAGATTGCACCACTGCACTCCAGGCTGGGCAACAGAGTGAGACTCCGCCTCAAAAAAAACCCCAAAAAAACAAAAAAAGTTTCTTGATGATATGGCTATATTCTGATGGTGTTGTGATGTTCCAGCTGTATGGAAATGCTGTTACGGTTGGTAGTGCTGTAATGGTGTGATGATGTGTTGTGACTGGTGGTGCAGCGATGGTTGGGGTTGCAGTGATGGATGGTGATGGTGGTGTGAAAATCCATTCATTGCTGCCATAGTCATTCAGTGCTGTGAATGACTATAAATGGCTGGCTATAAATGACTGGGCACCAGCCCTGTATGTAACATTCAGAGTTGTGAAGATAATAATAAATGGGTTAAATTCACTTTATTTTAAAATTATCTAATCAATGTCATAGATACTTGCCATCAAGAGGAGTATTTTGTACATGCACATAAATATAAACTAGGAAGAGAAAAGCATAGCAGTAGGAGGCTGACAGCATGAAGAATCTCTTTAATTCACTTTCTTTGGTTTCTGAAGATTCCAGTCCTGATGTCTGAATTTACCACAGCCCACCTGTATATCAAAATATTCACTGCTAACAAACAAAAGTCCATTTAAAAATTATTGTATTTCTTATAAATATATTTACTGAAATGAGTGTCCAATGCAACTAGTGATTCCACTGCAATAATTGGCAATTAAAATCAATTAAACTATATTGGTTGTATATAGTCTGATTTATTGTATTAACTTATCCTATTAGATAAATCCAGATGTTTTCTAATGACTGAAAATGACATCTTGACATCTACTTAATAAAAACATATGGTCCTATGATATATTTATATTGACTTAAAGATTTTCTAACAGTTCAACTTTAAAAATTGCTTATTTCTTGTGGATTTTAAATTACATTTTATACGAACCCTTACTAGGTAATTTTGTTTTGACTTTTAGAAATTTTATTTCCATAGGTTTTTGGGAACAGGTGGTATTTGGTTGCATAAGTCTGTTCTTTAGTGGTGATTTGTGAGATTTTGGTGCACCCATTACCTGAGCAGCATACACTGAACCCAATTTGTAGTCTTTTATCCCTCACCCCTCTCCCACCCTTTCCCCCAAGTCTCCAAAGACCATTGTATCATTCTTATGCCTTTGCATCCTCATAGCTTAGCTCCCACTTATGAGTGAGAACACACAATGTTTGGTTTTCTATTCCTGAGTTACTTCACTTAGAGTAATATTCTCCAGTTCCATCCAGGTTGCTGCGAATGCCATTAATTCATTCATTTTTATGGCTGAGTAGTATTCTATTTTGTGTGTGTGTGTGTGTGTATACACAGAAATATACATATATATATATATACCACAATTTCTTTATCTGCTTGTTGATTGATGGGCATTTGGGCTGGTTCCATATTTTCGCAATGTGAATTGTGCTGCTATAAACATGCATGTACAAGTATCTTTTTCATATAATCACTTCTTTTCCTCTGGGTAGATACCCACCAGTGGGATTGTTGAACAAATTGTAGTTCTACTTTTAGTTATTTAAGGAATCTCCACATTGTTTTCCATAGTGGTTGTACTAGTTTACATTCCCACCATTAGGAAATTTGGTTTCCTAATCACCACATCCATGCCAACATCTACCACTTTTTTTTTATTATGGCCATTCTTGCAGGAGTAAGGCAGTATCACATTATAGTTTTGATTTGCATTTTAAAAATTTTTATAAACTTTGAGGCTTGATGTATTCCAACTCTAGAAATGTTCTAAATTCAGAAAACATATGGCTTTCAAAACTATCTCCCTCTCTGTCTGTGTGTGTAGGGTTAGGTACACACACACACACACAAACACACACAAATATGTATTTACTATATCCATATTCCAGCAGAAGCTATCTGCAGCTCATACGAGGGCCAAGTGAAAATGTGGCATATAGCTTCTGAATCTCAGTCTCCCCTTGGTATAAATCTTGTGTCCCAGAACTTAACATTCTAGGTAATCCCAATTATTGTCATTAAAACAAACAAACAAAGAGTAAACACACACTCCTGAGATTTTAATATAGCAATGCACACACTATTGTTCATGTCTCTTCAATTCAATAGGAGGCCAGATATGGAGAAAGAACATTGCCAGATTTCCTTGGACCCAAGCCCTGACAGTAGTTACTGGAGCTAGTCCAACTCATCCCACACAGGCCCTGCCTCTTCCCATGTTCCCTTAGCTCCATTTCTCCTTTCCACCTCACTGACTCCTTGTCTTTTGGCTTTTCCCTTTAGAGTTCAAAATTCAAGCTGTCAGGTCTAATCATGACATCTGCCTACTGTGTATACAAAGGAAAAGGAAATGCCAGTGGGGACTGCCATTTCAGTTTACCACCATGATACCTCCTCTTGGAATCTGCAGAATTTATGCACAACAGAGCAAAAAATGCAAAGCAAAGCGTTCATTTTATGTTATGATAAGTTCACTCTGTATGTGCATGACATTTTGTCTTAGCTTTTAAGGAGATGAAGAAGTTAGTGCAGTCATTATCATATATTTTTGCTCATCCTAGAAACTTAAGGGATGCTTGATGCATTGAATTATTAAATAGAACTTTAAAGGGCATTAGCTGATCAAAAGGATGAACATATTCAGAATGAGCCACTTTAGCCAAAAATAGGAACTAAGGTGATGAGATAGATTTTATAGTGACCTACAGATAAATTTAAGAAGACAATTAATGTAATGAATATAAATCATGTGATATGATACTGAAATTAAATTTGAGTTATAGAAATGTAGAGTGACAATATCTTAGTAGAGTGAATGTGGGTCAAGGGACATAAGAATTCAAAATGAAACATTACAAGATACCTCTGGAAAGTTTATTAAAAACATTTCGAGTGTGATTCTTCGTCTCATGAGTTCAGGGATGGTTTCTTTCACTCAGATCAAACGTTGGGAAGAATAGAACTGGAGTTTGCTAATAGACGTGGCATTTATAGTTTTGCACTAGTAACTTGTGTTTCATGGGATCATCCTTTTTGTGCCACTTCTAAGAAACTGCATGAGTATATTTTATGGTGAATGTTGGTTGTCTTCATGTAAGTTATTTTCTGTTAAAAAATTGGGCTGGGCACAGTGGCTCACGCCTGTAATCCCAACACTTTGAGAGGCTGAGGAAGGCAGATCACGAGGTCAGGAGATCGAGACCATCCTGGCTAACACGGTGAAAATCTGTCTCTACTAAAAATACAAAAAATTACCCAGGTGTGGTGGTGTGTGCCTGTAGTCCCAGCTACCCGGGAGGCTGAGGCAGAAGAATGGCATGAACCGGGAGGCGGAGCTTGCAGTGAGCTGAGATAGTGCCACTGCACTCCAGCCTGGGCGACAGAGTGAGACTCCAGTCTCAAAAAAAAAAAAAGAAGAAAAAAATTGAGAGAGGGGGCTGGGCATGGTGGCTCAGGCCTGTAATCCCAGCGCTTTGGGAGGCTGAGGTGGGCAGATCACCTGAGGTCAGGAGTTTGAGACCAGCCTGGCCAACATGGTAAAAGCCTGTCTCTACTAAAAATACAAATATTAGCTGGACGTGGTGGTGGGCACCTGTAATTCCTTTTTTTTTTTTTTTTTTTAACCTATACGAGAATAGCAATTGTTCTAATAGACTTCTCAACATCAACGATCTAGGGCAATAATCTAGGAAGTGGAGTGACAATACCTTTCAGGTTACTGAGGGACAAAAAATGGCAAGCTCCAGTCCATACTCAGCCATATTATCATTCAACAAAGAACACAAAATAAATATGTATTCAGACACGTAAGGCCAATAGAGTTTCCAAACCACAGATTCTCGCTAAAAGTACTACAAAAGGTAAACTTCAGTAAAAAGCAAATAAACACAGAAAGAAGATTTTGGATTGAATGTCTGTTCCATGCCAGAGAAGAAAGTGAACTGAAAAGGATTTTAAAATTTTACCAAATTTAATTAATTTGTGATCATGAAAATACTAATGTTTCACATAAAAATGAGAAGACATTGAAAGACAAAGAGCAAAGTTGAAATACACCAAGATCCTGGCTGGGCGTGGTGGCTCGCATCTGTAATGGCGGCTCGCATCTGTAATGGCGGCTCGCATCTGTAATGGCGGCTCGCATCTGTAATGGCGGCTCGCATCTGTAATTCTAGGACTTTGGGAGGCAGAGGCAGGTGGATCACTTGAGCTCAGGAGTTTGAGACTAGCCTAGGCAATGTGGGCAAAACCCTGTCTCTACCACAAATACAAAAACTTAGCTGGGTGTGGTGGCACGCCATCTGTGGTCCCAGTTACTTGAGAGGCTGGGGTGGGAGGACCGCTTGAGCCTAGGAGTTCAAGGCTGCTGTGAGCTGTGAGCGCAGGAGGCAGAGGCTGCAGTGAGTCCTGAAGGTGGCCGCACCACTGCACTCCAGCCTGGGCGACAGAATAAGACTCGTCTGAGAAACAAACAAAAAACTCCCCTCCAAGATCCTTGTAGTTTTGGCAGAAGGTTAGAGATATTGAATATTGTCATACTTTGTTAGCAAAATATATAATCAATACATATTTATATAAATTATAAAATTATAAATTATGTTTAACTATAAATATAAATATATAA
>NW_016806031.1:834204-848409 GCF_001698545.2 Rhinopithecus bieti | reverse complement strand
AATTATAAAATATATAATTAATACATATTTATCGTAGAGAAAAGCTCAAATTTTTCTCTGAGAGGTTGAATAAACTATCCTATGAACAGAATGAGCAGGAGGAAATCAGTAACAGGAAATGAACAAATGAACAGTGGTGAGAATTATAAAGTAGGCATAACTATAATGAGCAGAGAGATGTTTTAAAACAAGAAACACTTGAAACTACCAATGAAATAAGAGATATGTAGAAAACATACCTTCCATGCATTATCTTAAGAAAAGCTATTTTTTTTAAAAAAAAAAACTTAAACCAACAACTTTTAAAGCAAATAAATTTTATTCTAGTCTCTCATTCAATTCCTCCAGATGACAAGACTAGATATTTTTACAGGTAACTTCTAACAAAACATTAAGGCAAATTATTCAGAGAACATAGCAAAAAAATAATAATGCAATCTATTTTATAAAGTGAATGCAATTCTATTAACTTTAGACAAGGAAAATTAAAATGTAGATCAATTTTACTTATGAATATGTTTTAAAAAACTCATCAGAAACACAGAAAAGAATAGTAATATAGTAGTTAAAGGAAATACAGCATGGGCAGGTGAAAGTTATCACAGGAATGCAAAATTGGTATAGCAGTAGAAAACATATCCTTGAGATTATTCATTTTAGTAGGGTGAACGACAATAAGCTCAGCACAATAAATGCAGAAAAAGCATTCCAAAATTTGGCTCATATTTATGGTAATAATCCTTAGCAAAGTGGAAAGTTTTTTTTTAACTTTAATGTCTATTAAAAGTAGCTATTTTGTGGTAAAAAATTAGATGCATTCTCATTCTACTTAGGAATCATCTCTAGCACTTAGTATTGCTCTAGAGGTTTTAATCAGATCTAAGACATTTGAATTGGAAAGGAAGATGCAAAACGTTTGGTATTTGAAAATAGTAGAGAATTTTGTAAGATGGAGAAAATAATATAGTAAAACAATAGATATTCATATTAACAAAACCCTATATGATATTGGGAATACATTTAACATAAGTTGTTCAAGATCTTTTAGGAAAAAAACTATACAAAGTTTATAAAAAGGACAAAGAAAATCAGAATAAATGGAGTTGTACAACCTTTTGCTAAATGGGAAAAGCAAATACAAAAATGTCAACTGTACTCAGATTAATTTAAAGATTCAATGTCATTCTACTCCAGTTAGTAATGGGCATTTGAAAATAAAAGGTGACCCTACTTCACATGGAAGAGAAAAATATCCAAGAGAATTCTAAATAAGATAAAAGAGGAGGAAAAGGAGAAAATAAATAGAGAAGATGAAGTCACCTTACCATATCTAATAGTTTTTATAATGCTAAAAGCATAAGTGGTAATTAAAATAATATTTTCCGGGGATAGAAAATTGATAAGGAGAGGATCAGAAGCCATATAAATTTGTGAGCATAATATGTAATACTGGTGACACTATTAATCATTCAGGGAATAATGGACTAGTCAATAAATAAGAGCTTATATCAGGACCTTATAAAATTAATTCTATATGGTTAAAGTTTAAGTAAGAAAAGCAAATCTTCAAATATTTAGATGATAGTGTAGAATTACATTTCTATGACCTTGGATTAGGAAAAGTTATTTTTTCACTGTTTTTTTTGTGTTTGTTTGTTTTGTTATATTAAGACACAAAAGCAAACACCTAAAAGAAAAAATTAATATATTTTACAAGAATAAGTTATTAAAATTGTGTACAACCAAAGATACTATAAACAAAGTGCAAAGACAAATATCTAGAACAATGTATTTTCAATACATATAATTGAAAATGCATATATATAATTATATAATATACATATAGTTGTAAAAGAATATGTAGTACATACGTAGTACACCGGGAGATTATCTATCTATCTATCTACCTACCTACCTACCTACATACCTATCTACATTTACTGTAGCATTATCTGCAATGGCAAATATTGGAAAACACCTAAATGTCTATAATTTAGAGAAAATATTTTAGTGTATCTATAAGATGTGATACTATATAACAGTCAAAAAGTGGAAAATAGAGTTATTTATTTTGCATTGGTTACAAGAAAACTCACAACCAAATATCTAGCCTGAAAATAATTTAAAAGATTCCGTGGTTTGTCTTTTATATACTAATCTTACACATAGCTTTAAATTTTCCTGCACCTATTTTATTTCTTGGGATCACATTGGAAGGAAATAACAGTAGAAACAGGGGCCCAGGTAAAACACTGCTATAGCCGTCTTAGCAATGGATGAAGATGGCCAGAGGGGTAGTAGGCAAGGAGAATGATGTTGAATCCATAGCCTATAGGCAAGCTTGGGTACATAAGTTGCAGGGCTTAGTGCCAAAATAAAAATGTGAGGCCCCTTGTTGAAGAATTTAAAAGTTTAGGGTACAAAAAAATAGAAGGAATGAATAAAGCCTGTGATTTGATAGCATAATAGGGTGACTATAGTCAATAATAATTTAATTGCAAATTTGAAAATAACTAGAAGAGTGTAATTGGATTGTTTGTAATACAAAGGATAAACGCTTGAGGGGAGGGGTAGCCCATTCTCCATGATGTGATTATTATACATTGCATGCCTCTATCAAAAGATCTTATGTACCCCATAATATATATATACCTCCTAGGTACCCACAAGGATAAAAAATACAAAAGTCAATCTCTCTCTCTCTAAAAAAAAATTAAAAGTTCAAAATGGCAATAGCCAAGCATTAAATGAGGCACAAGGGCTTTCTAAGCAAGGGTTGTCCCTGTGTGACTCCATGGGTCACGTGCTTGTGAAGCCAGCCTTGGTGCAGAAGACAGAAGGGATATGACAGTACTTGGTTTGTGTCTTGGAAAGTAGGTGAATTGTGGTGCACATATTGCCCTGGAACAGAGGGAGACGAGCAGAGCGCCTACAGTGGGAAACTTGAGAACACTGACATTTCAGGGGTTGGCAGAGGAAGAGAACCTGTAAGGTAACCGGTAATGACACTCACCATGGAAAGAAGACAACCAAGAGAGCATGGTACCATGGACGCCAAGAGAAGAGAACTGTTCTCTGAGGAAGGCCTGGTCAACAGTCTTCAGAGATGGCTAAGCCATGCAGTGAATGATTAAGTCATTAGATTAGCATTTAAAAGGTATGTGGGAACTTTGAGGAATAGCTGTTTTAGTGGAGCACTGGAAACCAAAGCAAAACTGCATCAGATCGAGGAGTCAGCTGGAGGTGTGAATGTAATAGGAGGAGAGAGCAACTGTAGAATGCATTTAAATTGGCTTGGCTGTGAAGGAAAGGACAGAGATAGGCCAATGGTGGGAGGGGAATGTTGGGCCAAAGAAAGGTTTGTTTTTGTTTTTCAAGACGACAGAAGCATACAACATACTAACATGTGCACAGGACGTGGTGAGTGGAGAGGGAGAGGTGAAAATCCAGAGGCAGTGGAGGAAATACTTGGTAGAGGGAGAGTCCTGAAGGAGGCAGGAGAGTCGAATGCAGAGCAGGTAGAGGAGTCGTGTTTAGAAGGCTCATCTCCTGCATTTTTGGAGGAACAAAGCAAGACAGCACTGGTGTGGGCCAAGTCTGTTTGTTAATTTACAAATAGGAAGCTGCAATGGTTTCCATCTCGCTTCCGTTTTCTCTGTGAAGAGGTAAGGCCATTTGTGGGAATGATATGGGAAGAGGAATGGTCAGAGGCTTATAGGTGTGGAGAGTTTCCCTTGAGCATGGGAGGAAATGATGACTAGGAATTCCAAATGGAATCAAGGGCCCAGGGGAGGAATAGAACTGTGGATCTGAAAAAATATCTTCCTGTGTGTTTGTGTGATTTTTCTCCAATCACGCTCCCATACCAAGTGTGTGCAGGGAAGAGGTACAGCTGAACTGCTCCCAAAATAGGGATTCACCATGTGGAGGGAAAGAGATGGACAATGGCTACAGGATTTGGGTATTGGCATGCGTATGGTTGAAGTAGTAAGACTTGGAGTTAGAGCTGAATAGGAAAAACAGTGAATATAGTAAACACATGGGAGCAAGGCAGAGGCTTACGGAGTCATTGAGAGATGGAAGATTTCACATAGTCAGAATTGGTGTGAAAATGCAGAAGGGAGGAACAGAGAGAAAGTGGGAGGGAAAAGAAACTGTGGCCACAGGGACTTTGGTGGAGTTGGACAATCAGGGTGATGGCCAGAGCCAGACCAGGCCATGGTTTCCATGAGTAGGGTGAACACAAGGCCAAGAGGCTCAAGCCACTCACAAAGCCTGGAGCGGAAGGGAGGGGAGGCCATGACCCGGGTGGCCATGTATTTGATGAATGAAAGACGTAGCCAGGAGACTGGTTGCTCCCAGAAGCAAGGGGAGGGAGATGATAACACAGTTGAGTAGTAGAAGCATCGAAAAAGAAATGATTTGTACAAGACAGCAGAAGAATAACAGCTTGGAAACAAACATTAAGGACATGTTTTCCTGAAGGGTGCAGTGTGGCAGGACACGCAACCTCTGCAAAAAGAATTGTCAGAGCATCAGCAGAGCCTCACTGAACAGAGGAAACCCTGTGCTCGCTAGCACAGTTACAGTCCACACCGGACTGAGGATCAATGGCAGGAGGGGCGAGCGCAGCTTCTCTGATAAGTCTGGCTGAATGCAGAACTCAGATGTAAAGTAGGCTCAGGAATGTACATAAGAACTCTTCTTGAGATAAGCCGATATAAATATCCTTTTTCTGAAATGAGAGTGTGATAGCCACAATGGTTTTGATATTATTCTACACAATCCCTCTCTGGAGTTTTGGTATGGTAGTTACACGTTGAGTTAATTTAAGAAGCTGCCGAATTGTTCACCCGAGTGACTGTCCCATTCTACTTCCCCACTAGCAATGTCTGCATGACCCATTTTCTCTGCATCCTCACCAGTATTTGGCAATGTCACATTTTATTTTAGACGTTTTAATAGGTGTGTAGTGGAAAGGCAAAGGAGCTAGAAGGGCTAAAGCAATTTTGAAAGAGAAAAATAAAAGGCATAAGGCGGCCTGGTTTCAAAATTTATTATTCAATGAGAGTAATCAAGACTGTGTGGTATTGGCAGAGTTAGACACATAGACTAATGGAACAGAGGAGAGACCTCAGAAGGACCTACACAGATATGCCTGACCGGTCTTCGACAAAGATGCAAAAGCACTTCATTGGAGGAAAGATAGTCTTTCATCAAATGACGCTGGGACAATCAAACATTCCAGACCCAAACTTCACACCTCATACAAAAAATTAGCTCTAACTAATCATTTCATTTGAAACTTTTAGAAAAAAATAGGAGAAAATCTTTGAGACCTAAAGTGAGGAAAGAATTCTTGGAGGAAAAACTGACAAACTAGTCTTCGTTAAAATCAAAAAGTTTTGCTTTGCAAAGGATCCTTTAAGAGGGTGAAAAGACAAGTTACAGATTTGGGAGAAAAAATTTGCAAACTAAAAATCTGACAAAGGACAGGTGTCTATAACATATACAGAAATCTCAAAACTGAACAGCAAAAATAGAAACAATTCCATTAGAAAATAGCGAAGGCTGGGAATGGTGGCTCAGATGTCTCCCCATAGTCAGAAGTGTGGTGCTATCCACCTTACCTTAGTACACAGGACAAAGGGATTGCTTTGACCCGTCCACTGATTTATCCCAAACTTTGTAATGTGGAACACCCACAGAGATACTGCTTTGGAGAAAAGGTCTGGAAGGATAGAGAGAACTCCAGTATGAGGGAACACAACTGCTAAACTAATTAGAACTTAGAATTCTAATTCTAAATTCAAATTAAGAGTTGAGGAAACACCAGAATCTTTTAATTTTGCATTTAGGATCCTCAAGCATTTCTAGATAGTGCAGAAGCTAAAGATACCAATGAGAGGCTAGTAGACCACCAAGGGGCCACTGTTTGTGCACCAAGGGGCCACTGTTTGTGCACCAAGGGGCCACTGTTTGTGCACCAAGGGGCCGCTAAGATGTGCCTCTTTTGGACCCCATTTCCCAGGTACCTGGTGTCCAGTGAACTACACATTGTAACTTGTGTATCCGAATTGAGCTTGATTATTATTGCATTATAAAGCAAGATGCAGGAGTATTTTTGGTCACTTGAGGCTTGGGCTTTCTTAAACATGCAGTTAAGAACAATATTGTCCTTGGTCCACCTTCTGTTATTTCTCTTATGTTGATGATTCCATAGAGGTAAAGAGTGTTTAGAAACTTGATGGAATAAAATCTTGGCTGTCTAAAACCAAGACTTCCCCAAATGTAACATGATTTCAAAATCTCTTGAGGGAGAATATAGCTATACATTTCTCGAGTATGAGAGTGCTCTTTATCTTTCCTTATTTACCAGTGTGGAGGCTTCATAAATGAACTCCTAACAATAACCTTGCTACTCAGCTTAATATTCTGCTTCAATTCTTGAGTCAATTGCTAACAGATAAATACATTTTATTGTCCCCAGACCAGTGAACTTATTGTTAAACTCTTGAGTAAAAACAAGATTTTGTGTTTTGTTTTTATTTTTCAACACAGCTCTTTTATCGGTAGTCATGATAGCACATTAGATATTTAAAATATCTGTGCTTATGTTTCTCTTGTTTGAAAGCAGTTTTTGAAACATAGAAATAAACCCCTACCTTAAAGATAAAACCACTCAATTTAATGAGAGTTTAACCAAGGTGAAAAACCAGAAGACTGGATGCATTAAAAGTAACTGTAAAATGAATCAAAAATATTCTTTTACATAGTTAGGTTTAAAAGAGAAGCTATAACTGATGTTAGCAGGGTTTTCTACTTCTGAAACACACCTCATTCCATTAACCCTATTTATGTCTACATTTTGTCAAACACACCTTACAATTACTAAGTCCAGGCAGTCATGGAGTTGAGCTATTGTCAGCTTCGTTGGTCTCCCTTGTAGTAGTCAGTAATTGTAAAACATAGAAAATGCTTCTGTTGGCTGCAATTCTTACCAAGGAAGAGACTGTGAAGACAGCTGTACATAGCAGATGAATTGGTAACTTAATGAGACCAGAATGTTACAACAAGTTTAGAAGTGCACATTCTTGAGAGGAAAAGTAGCTCAAGTTTGTGACAGGAATCCCCCAATTAGTAATTTAAACAGAGAAGCTCAGTTAATTATAGTATATTAATAAAACTATGAGGTAATCTATAAATTCTGAACTCACTTTCCTGCAATATTATGGAAGAATGTGTCTTATCCTTTCTTGTGTGTTTTTATAAGAACTAGTTTGAACTAATCCTGTACAGAAAATCCACCTCCATCTGAAAAGCAAGGTTCTTTCTGTTGCTGAACATATCAGATTTCTGACAATGAATCCATTGTTCAAGATAGAAAATATTTTCATAATAAACCTGCAAGAAGTATTCAAGATGTATAAACTTGTTCACATATGTGAGAACAAAGTAATCTTTTATCAGTACTTCTGATGGCACTATTACACATTTAAAATATCTGCATTGTGCTTATACCACATTGACCTGTCTAATTATGTGTTGTAAGCAATTTTTAAAACAGTAATTGTCATTGTAAAAGCTGTGCACTTCATTTTCTAAGAGTGCTGTAGGAATTAAATCAGCCTAAAAACCTATGACCCGTGGATTATCCAGTAAAATGCAAGAGAGAAGCAGAGAAATTTGAACCTGTCATTCCAATTAAAAAGGAATTTATAGTCCAAACTAGCATTCATAATTTCAGAGAAAATATAACAAAATAGGGCCAGGCAAATAGGCTCACTTATTTTGTCCAGTTGTTCAGGCACAGTTCAGTTTAATGATCAGTTCATTTATTTATTCAGCTCTTCTATCATGTAATCATTCATTCATAAGTTACTTACTAATTCCTTGGGGGACCGTAATGAAGACAGTAGCGAGTAAAGAGTAGGGAAAACTGCCCTAGAGTACCCTGAGTAATTTGGTGGAGGAAGCACAAGGAAGTGCCTCGTGTACTTCCACGGGAACTCATGAATGGAATTAAGCCAATTCAGAAGGTCAGGGAGGGAGGTCTCCGAGGAAAACATGTTTAAGTATAAATGCATGAGATGGTTTCGCATTTGAAATGGAATCGATTATGGATTTCCATGTGAAATGTCTTGGTGTAAATCTGAAGATACTTATGTGACCAGAGTAATTTAACAACCGACTAGCCCAGATCCCTTGAGGACAGGACCATGTGCTGTGCATCTTTGTGTTTTGGCACCCAGCAGTCTGCCAAGAGTGTGGTGCACACACAGTACATGCTATTGAAATAATTAATAAATAAACAAAAGCATTGCCCAGTTTGTTGCTTTTGGAAAACATGCCAATTTAGGTAACACGTATTTTCAATTATCGATAAAGTTTTTTTTTTTTTTTTGAGACAGAGTCTGGCTCTGTCACCCAGGCTGGAGTGCAGTGGCCCCATCTCGGCTCACTGCAAGCCCCACCTCCTGGGTTCACCCATTCTCCTGCCTCAGCCTTCCAAGTAGCTGGGACTACAGGCGCCCGCCACCACGCCTGGCTAAACTTTTGTATTTTCAGTAGAGACGGGGTTTCACCATGTTAGCCAGGATGGTCTTGACTTCCTGACCTCGTGATCTGCCTGCCTCGGCCTCCCAAAGTGCTGGGATTACAGGCATGAGCCACCACGCCCGGCCAAAGAGCATGACTTTTGAAAAATCTTATTTTTAAGTTTTTACACTGTATTTCTGATTTACTGGATTTGTTGAAACTTAACATGTCTGTAGACTGATTTGTATTTCCTCAAAGCTAAGTTGGATTTTGATATAAGCAGTTTTGCTACTATCATTGGGTAATACTGGCTTAATCTAGCAAATACAAATGGATCTGGTTTCTAGAATTGCCTGGACTCCATTTTAAATGTGAAAGTTCTTCTGTGCCTTTTTATAATCCTTTTCTTGAATGTTATTTATTTTCATCATGATGCTTAATTCTTACTCAGAACTTGCTAAGTAGAAAAAAAATTAAAATTTCTTTTACTTTATGAAAAGTCAAATATTTCCACTTTTTATGTTTTCTTCTTATGTTTCCCCTTTTCTCTCCAATATTACCATCTGCTTGTTTTATTCCTGTTCCCAGTGATACCCGCAGTGAAATTTCCATCCACAGTCTCTGTTGATTTATGCTCGGCTGTGTTTATTTCTGGCATTGCTAACTTTCTTGATATGTCTGGGACTTGGGCTTATTACACTAACTCGAGGTTCAGGTTTCCTTCTCACAACATTTACTCCACACCTACTTTGAACTTTTCTTAAGATGAGAGCTTAAATTACTAAATACGTTTCTTTCCCACTACAGATTTCAGGGCAGAAAAGAAGTGGTTACAGGGGAGAAAGAGAGTTCAAAATGTTCAAAAATGCCCAACTGTTTTCAAAACTTGGAAGTGAGGACAAGCATTTTTCTTTAATTGAACTTCAGATAGATCAGTCGCCCTGGCAGTGGTTACCCTGGGGCATGTTCCCAGCATCCATTAGGCTGGTTGGCATTTGAATTGGTGACGCACTTCTCTCCAAACCCCGATAGATACCTGATGTTTAAATGGGCTTCTGGATTGCAAACCTTGCAAATGTCTTTAGAAATCACAGAGTGTGCCTGGGTGAAAAGGAGGATCTGCTCATGGGTGGCCAATGTTTGTTTACAACAAAGGCCTGGGCTGGGAGTTTTAGTGGTGGCCGACCACTCACTTTGCAACAGATCACTGATGACATTTGATTGTGGGACTTCGTTTTTGAATCCAGCTGTTAGTTTACATCCTGAAGGATAAGTATTGATCACTCTGCTAATTTTATCCTCCCTGATATAACTGCAGATGTTATTCAGATTTGTAGGCAACTGTCCTAAAATTTTACAGAGTTAATTGTCTCCAGAGATGTCATCTACATATGTGCATATCAGGGACAAGGTGCAGGTGATCACTGTCGAGAATCCTCGTCCAGGCCTTTGCAGCAAGCAAGTATTTGCTATAGAAGAGCAGGTTGCCTTATGACTCAGGTGAACCCTATGGTTTATAAGGAAGATGACTTCTTTAACCACATCAGTCTTCACTTCAGGAATATTTACAATGCCTCCACAAGGGGGAAAAACTTCAGGTAATGTCCCCATATACCTCAGTTCGAGAGAACGATTATCCACATCCTATGATTAAAGGATGTGGATAAGCTTCATACAACATAGCAGTGGCCAAAACAGCAGCAGCAGCAGCAACAGCAGCAGCAGCAAAACTTTGACAGTGGAAAAAGCTCTAAGTCTGCGGTTTTATTTTTGTTTAGTTAGAGATGGAATGCCACACAGTAAATCTATCAGTTCCAAGTGCCAAATTAATAGAAGTGTTAGTGTGGCATTGAATTAGCAAAATGAGAAGCAGGGAATTGACAAAGAAAATGAATTATCACGCATCTTCTTATAAATTCAATAAGGAGATGCAAGAAATAAATCACCGGAAGGGAACAAGGGCCAGATGGTGAATATGCATGTGCATACGCATGTGTATTTATCATCCTCTGACATGGAGACTTAGCATAAGGTAGGGCTGGGGTGCAGTGGGCCAGGAAATAAGTTTGCAGTTCTTCTTGGTGTCCTTGAGCTTGAGGTAGTACTGCTGCGGTGTGTGCAGCGTGCACTTGGTCTCATTATCCACAAACACCTCCATGGGATCCTGCGTGGACTCCCTGCACACAGGCCAGATCTCCTTGCTGGAAGTGGAGAGGCTGAGGTGGTGGCTATAGTGATGTTTTGTGAATAAAGGAGAATGACCTAAAATGTGAAATGTTGTAATTACTAGTCTTCATCTTGACAGGATTTACTTCTAGCTATAGCTCTCCAAAACTGGAAGGAGGGAAGAGAGAGAGATACGAAGATTTTTTCTTCCCTTGGCATACTTGGGTAAAATGACACATTCCAGATACACCAAGGGCCACCTATGTTCACAGAATAGCATCTACTCAAAGCCCATCTGTTGTAGGATCAAAGCTGCTGCTAGCGAAAGTTACCTGTGAAATGGATAACATTTTAGGGTATGTATATAGGCTTTGGGGTCTAAATTTTCTTCCTTTATTCCATAAGTGGTGGTTTTAAAGTCTACCCATTGCCTGAGTCAATTTCAAGATGTAGCAAGACACAGTTCCTTCCTTCACAAGATGAATATACTATCCAGTGTAAAATATTTGTAATACAACTTGGTAAATGCTATGGTGAACAAGCACAGACTTCTGTAGAATCACAATCTAACTCAGGATTTAGGGAAATGATGAGGTCAGGAAAACCACTCAGAGCGTCTGACTCAGTCCCCATGTGGATTCCTACTCTTCTTCCTGACTTTGAAATGTCAGAGCACTGTGGCACCCAGTCTTTGGTTCTCTTCCCTTTTCTAGCTTTATAACCTAAGGCTGAATGAAGACCTATCATTTTAAATTGCATTAATGCACCAAACTCACGTCTCAGCTCTGCCATTGCCCTTGGTGTGGAGCCTCAGAGTTTCATCCGCTCACATCCTCTGTAGGTGTCTGTAGGTAACACAGATTAAGCCTGCGCCAAACTGACCTTTGGTTTCGTTTGTTTTTTTACTTACATTCTTGGTCCTCCTCTTGTATTCCCAAGTTCACACCATTTACAGTGCTGTGTAGGCCAGAATGCCTAGAAAACACTCTTAACTCTTTGCCTTGCTTATGTTTTAAACAGATCACTTCTCACTATGTCCGTCAGCACCACCCCAATGCAGACACCCAGTCCCCAGAGTAAAATACCTAAATAGTCTTTTAAAGTCTCCCTGTATGATGTTGTTGCCACAGGGTTCAAGCTTTGTCCTCTAACCCCTGCAGAGCTAGTAGCAAGATTCCTTCTGCACCCTCTACTCACTGGTATGGCAATGACCTTGGGAACTGCATCCTCTCAATTCACAGTCAAAGTAGGAGGGCTTGCAGGATGGTTCCTGTTGATGGGGGCTGCTTTCTGAGAAGTCTCGCCAGCTCCATCCCTGCCTAACTTCTCAGTTTGGCTGTATTTTATTTATTTTATTTTATTTTTATTTATTTTTTTGGGGCAGAGTCTTGGTCTGTAGCCCAGGCTGGAGTGCGGTGGCGCGATCTCGGCTCACTGCAAGCTCCGCCTCCCGGGTTCCCGCCATTCTCCCGCCTCAGCCTCCAAGTAGCTGGGACTACAGGCGCCGCCACCTCGCCCGGCTAGTTTTTTGTATTTTAGTAGAGACGGGGTTTCACCGTGTTAGCCAGGATGGTCTCGATCTCCTGACCTCTTGATCCACCAGCCTCAGCCTCCCAAAGTGCTGGGATTCCAGGCGTGAGCCACCGCGCCTGGTCATTAGCTGGTAATTCTTATAATAGATGTAAATAATTGGCAACTGCATCCCCTCGCAGCATGTGGAGGAGAACGAGGAACCAGGGCCCTGCCTCTCTGCTCTCAGCAACATGGCAGAACAGGATGTGGAAAAGGAGCTTTTGGATTATTAAGAAGAGCCCCAGGCTCCTCCAGGGAGCACCCTGGTTCCTACATTTCCATCCACAGCTGTAGCTTCTGGGACTTTCTGCTGAAGCTGGAGCTCCTGAGGTGCAGCATGAGTGCCTTCTCCAGGCCACCCTGGGCATGGACGTCCTGTGCCAGACCAAGTCCGGGACGGGTAAGACGGTGGTCTTTGTGCTGGCCACAGTGCAGCAGATCCAGCCCGTCAACTGACAGGTGACAGTCCTGATCACATGCCACACAGGGGCACTGGCCTTCCAGATCAGCAGGGAGTATGAATGAGCACTTCTCCAAGTAGATGCCCAGTGTCAAGGTGTCTGTTTTTCAGAGGCCTCTTCATCAAGAAGAATGAAGAACTGTTGACGAACTGTCCCGGGTCGGATCGTGGCACGTGTGCAGAACAGGAGCCTCAACCTGAAGAATGTGAAGCACTTTGTGCTGGATGAGATGCTGGGGTGGCTGGACCTGTGGCGGGACATGCCGGTGGCCTCCCACCTGATGTTCTGGCAGAAGCAGTGAGTCGTGTTCAGTGCCACCCTGAGCCAGGAGATCTGGCCTGTGTGCAGGGAGTCCATGCAGGATCCCATGGAGGTGTTTGTGGATGATGAGTGCATGCTGCCCGTACCGCAGCAGTACTACCTCAAGCTCAAGGACACTGAGAAGAACCGCAAGCTTTTCGATCTCCTGGACATGCTGGAATTGAAGCATGTGGCAATCTTCATCAAGCCGGTGCAGCCCTGTAGTCCCCGGCCCAGCTCCTCATGGAGCAGAACTTCCTGGCCCTGGCCATGGCTCATGAGGAATGACTGTCACACTATCAGCAGTCCAAGGATTTCCAGTGGTGGATCCTGGTGGATCAATCTGTTTGCAGTCAGTTGCAACATCCACAGGGATATGGAAGCTTGGGAAGATATTTGGCATAAACCATTGGCTGCAGACATTTTTCTTTATTTATAAAATCTTTGAGGGCCTCTGTGCAAATCTGTCGATAACTTCTCTTCTACTCTTGTCCACACCATGATGCCATCCACTTCACTGGAGGAATTTACTGAGGCAGCTCCAAGCCTATGTCTCTGCAGGTTTGCTCAAAGTCCCCGTATTCACTTTCAATCACTTCCTAACCATTGTAGGAATTGAGTGATTCAACATCTTCGTAACTATGACCTGCCTGAAGACTCGGACACCTACCTCCACCCAGTGGCCTGTGCAGGTTGTTTTGGCACTAAAGGCCTGTCCATCACTTTTGTGTCTGAGGAGAATGACGCCAAAATCCTCCAGGACATCCAAGACCGGTTGGAAGGTAATGTGACAGAGCTTCTGGAGGAAAGCAACATCTCTACATATGGTGAATAGAGTCCTGACCATGGGCCTTGATGGCCTGGAGTGGTCCTGCTGCCCGTGTGTGGCTTCCTGTGTGCCAGGTGGGTCTCTCTTTTCACTGTCCAAAAGCTGCAGATTCGTGTAAGAATATTACTATGGAAAAAAAAGAAAGATGTTTTATAGACATCTCCCCCTTCCCTTTAGGATGTGAGGTTATAAGGGAGGTGAGGAAAATTTGTTTTGATTGTGCTAAGAAAGAAGCCAATCTTTTGGTTTACCTGAATTTACAAGGATATTATATCATTTTCCTTTTGAAATGGGTCTTATTAATACAATGCGGGCACTTAATCCATGTCTACACAAATT
>NW_016806031.1:780149-833817 GCF_001698545.2 Rhinopithecus bieti | reverse complement strand
GAATTTACAAGGATATTATATCATTTTTCCTTTTGAAATGGGTCTTATTAATACAATGCGGGCACTTAATCCATGTCTACACAAATTCCAAACATCTGGATGAGAATAAAAATTTAGTCAAAAATAGATATTTCCAAATAACTGGATGTTTGATCTAAAATAAATAACCTCTTTTTTTTTTTTTTTTTTTTTTTTGCTGTATTTTCACACTGAAATTGGATGCTTTGTACTTACTTGTTGGATCTAACTGTCAAAGCCTCTTTAAAAAAATGAAGAACTGAAAATTAGGACGAAGCTCTCAGAAATACAATGGGAGTGGCTCTAGGTGACGTGAGGAAAGCTTCTAGAAACATCTGTCCAGTTTTGAGAAGCTCTCTGCCAGTCCTCCAGGCTGAGAAAACTGAGTCAGCCAGGGAGGTGAGAGGTTTACTCACCAGTTTCCTAAGCCTCCAACAGGTGCAGGATTACTCTCCCAGTTCTTACTGGAACACACAAAATATCTCCTTTAATCAGCGAGGAGAAAGCACCTACAAAGGGGCCTCAGTGGAAGCCTGGAGGCTTCAGAGAACAAAAGGGTTATGTTGTCCCAGGGACAGCGTTGTCCTTTGTTATGTGTATTAATTAACATGGAGGGAAAGGCAGGACTACATTTGTTAAAACGGTTTGTGGTAAATAAGTCAGCCGCTGTGCTGAGTGATTTACAGTGGGCAGAAAGCACAGTGGCCTATGACTAACATCCAGGGCTTGGTGTGATTAGATCATAAAATCTTATTGTATGGTTATTTATATTTCTATAAATTAAACAGGCATTTGACCTGAGTGGTATACAGATTTGTAAAAGAAAAAAGAAAAATTACTTATTTCGATCGTGTTTGATCCAGAGGCACAAATTGGATGACCATCACCGTGAAATTTGAAGCAGCGCAAATTGATTTCTTGCTTGCTCAACTACGTATCTCATTTTTTGTTTGATTTTAGGAAACGGATCAAAGCACACACAATAGTTAATTGTTAATACACTTCTTAAAATATGCTAAATGTTCTTGTTTGTTTAGTTCGCTGGTGGGGCAGCAAAGATGATAACACTTTTTCTAATCTTGCTTCTATATTGTTTGACATCAACCAATACATTGTGAGAAACATTGTAGTGGTAGGTAAAATGGTTTTGTACAGAAGTAAGGTTTTTTCCTTATTGTGGATAAGCATCTCTAAGAAATATGATTATTTATACATACTATATACCAGAATTAACTGCCTGAATATTTTATATTTGGGATTTTGTTGGTATCCTGGGAGCCCTAGCCCTTGTTTTCTCCAGGTGAGTTAGCTCCAGGAGGCAAGGAGGTGGTGTTCCCATTACCAGAGATTGGTGTGGGGATCTGGCTGTCTGGGTCAGTATAGGGCCCCAAATGACAGCAAGAGGGAGACAACTTCACTCCTGGTTGCCTTGAAGGTATCCTAGTCTGCCCTCAAGGCAAAACCTGTTCTGGCACCAGCCAGGTTGACCTAGGGCAGCCATCCTCACCTCTCAAGTGCTGCCAAAACCACGGAGCACTCAGGAGAGCTGCACACTGCACCTCCACCTCTTCTTAACAAACATCATAGGCCGGGCGTGGTGGTTCAAGCTTGTAATCCCAGCACTTTGGGAGGCCGAGACGGGCGGATCACGAGGTCAGGAGATCGAGACCATCCTGGCTAACACGGTGAAACCCCGTCTCTACTAAAAAAAAAAAAAAAAAAAAAAAAAACTAGTGGGGCGAGGTGGCGGGCGCCTGTAGTCCCAGCTACTTGGGAGGCTGAGGCAGGAGAATGGCGTGAACCTGGGAGGCGGAGCTTGTAGTGAGCTGAGATCCGCCACTGCTCTCCAGCCTGGGCGATAGAGTGAGACTCTGTCTCAAAAAAAAAAAAAAAAATAATAATAAATAAACATCATCATTTCATAGTTACGAGTTTCCATCTACTTACCCAGAAAGATGAATCTGGTGACCATTCAGACCTTGCAACTCTGGCTGCTTTGAGGAAGGGTGCCCTCAGTTTCCCTGAGCTCAAGGTGTTCTGTTGTGACTGAAAGTTAGTGCTGAAGGAGAAGGATGCCAATGTAAATGTTCCCTCATGACCCTCCACTGCCCCCCCTTCTGAGTCTGCAGTGTCCATTAATGCCACTCTGTATGTATTATACCACTCTGTATGTATTATGCCACTCTATGTATTATGCCACTCTGTTTACCTTTGCCTACCCATAGCTTAGCTCTCACTTATGAGAACATATTTGGTTTTTCTCTTACTGAGTTACTTCACTTAGAATAATGGCCTACAGCTCCATCTAAGTTGCTGCAAAATACATTATTTTATTCTTTTTTATGGCTGTGTGGTATGCCATGGTAATATATATATCACATTTTCTTTATTCAAAAATCAATTGATGTACACTTACGTTGGTCCCACATCTTTGCAATTGTGTACTGTGCTGTGATGAACATATGCATGCAAGTGTTCTTTTGATATAATGATATATTTTTCTTTGGGTAGATACTCACTAGTAAGATTGCTAGATTGAATAGCAGATCTACTTTTAGTTCTTGGAGAAGAAAAACAATTTAGTTATAATGATTCAAAATAATAGCCAAAGGAAAATCATGGTCCAGGAAAACGGAATGACCCTCAGTTTCCTTTTGTCCTCTGGCCCCCCCAAAGGTGTTGCTTGTTGGGAAAATAAAATCGCCACAGAGAATCAAACATCTAAACTTCCAGGAAGTCAAACAGTAGTTTGTTAAATAAAGGACTTTCCTGCTCTAAGTAAATATGGTACGAAAAAAGCTAACCACCTTTCTTTGGAAGGGCCTTTTGGAATTGACTTTGCTTTTATTAATTTGGGCTCGGGCTTGGGTTGAGGCAGCTAAAAGTAGTTGTTATTCTCAATGTTGTTTCTACATGAATCTCTAGTGGAAAAAAACTTTGCATGAATTAATTAAAACAACTGCAAAGGCGTTTAAGGCAGGTGGTTTAAAACACAGACCGAGTGGCTTTGCAACAAACAGATTATTCCTGTATGCATGTGCAAAATGTTTGGTCACTCCATTGCTAAAAGTACAACAGTGTAGATGAAAAACATCAGTGTATGTGGGGAATCTGAAGACCACCTTCTTTGTTGGCTGTGGCTGAAGGCAGAAATAACTGTAATCACTTTTTACTGCCTAAAGATTTTATATAAGCAAACTCAAGCCATAAGTCTTGAAAGTGGGATTGTTTTCTCAGCCTTTTCTCCAACCGCCCTGGACCACTTCTTATTATGCTTTTTTGCCAAGTTTTCATAGGTTTTGGTAGTTTGGTCTTTGCAGCTCACCAACTGGCATTAGGGAAACACCCTTTACTTTTTCGTGTGGTCTCTGTTGATTATGATTTTGGTGGCAAGGTAGAAAATGAGCATGTATTAACAAATAATAAAAGCACATCTCTCAAGTTCATTTGCACTCTGAAGATGAGATTGTGAAAGCTTAAGCTGTCAAGTAAATGGGAATGCACTGAGATGGCTGGACCTTGTCCAACGGTACCTGTAGCAGCTGTCAACCTAATTAAGCCAGATGTGTGTTCAATGTAAACGGACCTCCCAAGAGGAATAATAACAGATTTCAGGCTCTGGAAAGAGACAAAAGGTGGGGGAGGGGATGGGTAGAAGAGAGGTGAGGCTAAGATCTATAGAATATTTCTGATGTCAGTGTGACTCCTACCTGGAAGACTCTTAGCTCATTAGTGTCACCTTGATTAAACTTGGTTGAAACAGTTCTATGGGTGGGTGAGAAAAGTGGTTTAAGTGAAGTCTGAGTACATTTTCGTAGTCAATAAACTGATATTTGCTAAACTCTTTCATCTTCAACACATACACACATGCATGTACACACACACACACACAAAACCTTAGCCTGACTTTAAATCCTTAGTAATTTAAAAAATGACATTTAAGCCATGCCAACTTTGACAGCCCTTCAAGGGAGTATGTGAGCCATGAGCCAAGAAAAGGACACCAACAGGCTTCAGATGCTCTCAGATTACATGCGATTCACAAATCAGGATGCACGTTGGTTATACTTTCTGCAACCCTACTGACGACTTCAAACAAACATTCTGTAAACCGTAAAATGTGAGGTACAATAGTGAGTGTTATGTTAAAAAAACACTATAACTTCCAGACAATTTTTTCCATTCATGCTATAAAATGTCATATCTCCAAAACAGAAGTGTTTGAGAGGCAGACCTTTAAGCTTAGCCAGGAAAATGCTTCTCAGAAAATTTTCCTTCATGTTGCTGAATTTAGTAACTACCTTGATGAAACCAGTTCTAAGTTGCTACGTCTCTAAGAAAATTATAAGAAACAGCCAACCCCTTTTGAGAACTTGGTAGCTGCTTAATACTTTGTTTATAGAGAAACTTCATTGATTTTGATTGATTGACATTAAATACTATTTATTAAACAAACATGTATTTACTCTGTGCCAGACATAGTTTTGAGTACTTTATGAAATTAACTTATTTCATGCTTATAGCAACCGTACGAAGTAGGTACCATTAATAATCCCATTTTACAAAACAACAGAGCCCAAGAAAGATTAAGTGGCTTACTGAGGTCACACAGTTACATTCCTAATGTACAGAAATGTTGATGATCTAGTAGGATCCTCTCTTGTAGGAGGGACCAGAGTAAAGAATGTGATACAAATCTTTCCAGAATAGCATAGATTCAACTGTAAATGGCAAACTTCTATCTCAGTAGATGGAGTGGACGTTTTTCTTAAGAAAGCTTTTTTGAGAACAATCAAACAAGTGAGATTAGACCCCAGTGTGATGTGCAATGTTTATGTGGCACACAAGAGAATTGAAAGTCAAGGCTGAGTCTTAAATCTTGCTCAAATAAAGTGGGCATTATTTAATGTATCCACCTCAACTTGACACTTAACTGTTCTTATTTGACAGAGTTAGTGATGGAGGAAATTCACTAAATCATTCATTCATTCTAGGTGCCAGGCACTGTGTTGACTTCTAGAAGAACCACACATGGTACAGACCTTAAAGAACACAGAACCTATATAGTGGATTGAATAGTGTCCTTCTGAAATTCACATCTACCTGGAACCTCAGAATGTGACCTTATTTGGAAATAAGGTCTTTGCAGATATAATTAATTCAGATGAGGTCATACTGGATTACATGGGCCTCAAATTCAATGATTTGTGTTCTTTTAAGAGGAGACATTCACAGAGACAAAGACACACAGGGAAGAAGGCCGTGAAGGCAGAAATTGGAGCGATACATTTGCAAACCAAGGAACGCCTTGGAACAGAGGCATTGTAACCCAAAAGGCATGGAACAGATTCTCCCTCCGAGTCTCCAGATGGAAAATGACCCTGCCAACACCCTGGCTGCAGACTTCTGGCCTCCAGAACTGTGAAAGAGTAAGTTCCTGTTGCTTTAAGCCACCCCGTTTGTGGTACTTAGCTATGGCAGCCCCAAGATACGACAGGTTTGGGTACCAGGAAATGAGGTGCTGCTGTAACAAATGCCTAAAAATATGGAAGTGGTTTTGAGACTGAGTAATGGGCAGAGGCTGGAAGAATTTTGGGGACCATGCTAGAGAAAACCCAGATTGCCTCAAAGAAATTATTTGTGGCAATGTGGAGTGAAAAGCAATTCTGGTGAGAATTCAGATGGCTGTGAAGAACAGGGTAGAGAAAGCTTACAGCATCTGAGATAAAACATGACAGCTTGGCAGAAATATGAATGTTAAACATGCTCCTGGTGAGGTCTCAGAAGGAAATGATGAACATATTATTAGGCACAGAAGGAAAAGCCAGCCTTGTGACAGGAAATTTAGCTTGATTTAAGATCTTGAACCATGGGTCCTATCTCCTTTATTATTGCTAGTTATAGAAATGATTGTACAGCAGACATTTTTTGAGCTCAATACTATGATATAATAAAATTATACATATTATCTTTTTTCCAATTTCAATCCTTCCCCCAAATCGTAAGAGACAAATCAGCTCAATGTTTGATGTTCCACAAAAATAAATTTTAAGTTATTAAATGAGAAAGAAAAGCAGAGATCTGACTTTATACAACATTGTTTAATCTCAGAGTTTTAGAACTGGAAGAAATCTTAGAAATCACCTAGATTATTCTTGGTAGGATGTGTTTAACCCCTTGATATCATCTCTATGAAATCATCAAATAGTTTTAATTGTTTATACATTTTTTACTTCCTATATTAATTTATCTGTGACAGTACAATTCCAATTATTAAAATGTTTTTCACTCATATGTTGACCAGTTGGGATTCTTTCCTCCATAATGACCCAGGATGTCTCTTAAACCTGTGTGTTATAGACTTCTAAATATTAGAAAATGTGTTACTTGACAAATCTTGTCTTCATTTCAGTCTTGTGAATTATTCTTCGCAAACAGTGTTTAAGAGCCTTTCTCTATCCTAGTGACACTGTGTGCAATGTTATAATTGATGTTTCCTTTAATGTATGATGTTTAAAGCAGAGTACCAAAATTGAAGTAAGTCCTGATCACAACAGAACATAGCAGGATGTGCACATCTCTTGTTCTGGCACTCTACTTCTATTAATTTATATTAAAACAACATTTTACTAAACCAGCCACTTCACATAGTTGCATCACATTATAGTTTAAAGCAACTGATTTCACTCAGTGATATTTACATACATTCTCAAGATGACAAAAAATTGTCACAATGAAAAGTTTTGGATGTTACATAAATATACATGCTAGGTAAAATGTAATATGGAAAATATATTTCTATAACATATTGTATATGTTAATCA
This sequence comes from Rhinopithecus bieti, assembly GCF_001698545.2. Lineage (NCBI taxonomy): Eukaryota > Metazoa > Chordata > Mammalia > Primates > Cercopithecidae > Rhinopithecus > Rhinopithecus bieti. Next base: position 826,975 of record NW_016806031.1, on the reverse strand, counting down.
CTGATGAAATATAACTATTTTTATACCCAAAAGTATTCTGGCATATGAACTAAAGGGCAAAAGTTTTCTTTATAAATCTGTGAAAAAATAAAGTTTTAAATATAGATTGAGAAGTATGTGATTTGTATTTTAATTAAAATTATGTATTTCATATTGATAAATATAGGATAAAATGTTTTTGGGATGTGCAAGGATTATAGATAGCCAAATATTAGTACATTAAAAAAAAAAACAAAAAAGCTGAACTTTTTAGATTTTATAGTGCTACTGGTGACTGGTGATGAGGTATTCACAGGAAGCTATTGCATTTGAGATATGCTGCATGCCATACTAAAAGCTAATGCCCACCTCAAATACCAGAACACCTGTAACAGATAAGGGTTTTCAACTTTTCGTAGTCAGATGCCACTTTTGCCTAGTGAAAACAGTGTAGAAGCTTTGGTTCTATGGAATTAAAAAAATAATAATGCATCAACAACAGTAATAATTGCAACAATTATACAACATTTTTATTTATCAACTATTCCTTGAAACTTCTGCTTCCATTCACTATGGAGTAGCTTACAGAAGACCAATAAGCCAACTTGAAAACAGAGAAAAATTTGACTAAATCATTTGTCTGAATATAATGGAGAGCTGCCAAAGCAACTAGAAATTGAAAGATGAGGAGTTTGCAGGAAAAAAAAAAACCTCAGAGACTTACAAGGTCACTCTAAGAGTCACTCTTCTTTGGGCTTTTTAAAATTGGTCCACAAATTAGAAGCCATGGTTATAAGAAGCAAAGAAATCAGCAGACTATTTGGTAATCTCACAGGACTAAAGAAGAATAAGCTAAAGTTTGTGACTTCAAAACAGCTGAGATGTGAAATCAAGTTATTGGTGAGAAAAGAGAGATAAAGAATTAAGACATTTTTTTTTTTCTCCCCTAGAGGCTTTTGCTGAATTCTAAAGAGGGATAAGAAGCTCATCAGAAAGCCACTGAAAAACATAATGGAATTTTCCGGAAATATTTAGAGACAATAATCATACTCAAGAACCATGACGGAAGAAACCTCAGGATTTCAGGTCGACCAACTGGAGGGCAGTGTCCTGGAAATGAGTGTAAACTACAAGGAGGCAGAGCCTTAATCACATTCTAACCTAGCTTCCAGTTAGCCTTGTCCTAAATTAGATTAAGATGATATGCCTTGACTGAATCTCACCATCAGAGGACATGTTGTAACCTTTCTGGAGGAGAACAATCCAGAGTCTTTCTGATTTTTATAGATAATATTTAATACTCAATAAAAAATTAGCAAACTTCTTACCAATGATCCAGTTAATAGAAGTATGAAAACAGATACAAAATAACCAAGATTAGTGTGCTCCAAAATGTAGAATTCGTAAAATAATAATAAAATCTTAGAATAGAAAATGTAATAATTGAAATTAAGAAGTTAAAAGATGAGCTCACAGTAGCTAGGATATAGTAGAAGACAGAATTGGTGAACTGAAAATAAATCACTGAAAATTTCCAGACTAAAAAATGAGTGGAAACTAAAAAAAAAAAAAAAAAAAAAAAAAAAAAAAAAAAAAAAAAAAAAAAAAAAAAAAAAAGGATATGGTTAAGAAAATCAAAATAATTTTCTCATTAAGATTTGCTTTAGGATATTTACAGGGCGGAGCAAGATGGCCGAATAGGATGAGACTCCAGTCTCCAGCTCCTAGCGTGAGCGAACACCAGAAGACAGGTGATTTCTGCATTTCAACTGAGGTATGGGTTCATCTCACCAGCGGTGCCAGACATGTGCTGGTCAGCTGCTGCAGCCCGACCAGTGAGAGCTGAAGCAGGCGCGAGGCTTGCCTCATGGGAAGCCCAAGGGGAAGGGAATCCCTTTCCTAGCCAGCGGCGAACTGAGGACACACACACCTGGAAAATTGGGTAACTCCCACCCAATACTGCATTTACAGGTCTCAGCAACGGGCACACCAGGAGAATATCCCCACCTGCCGGGAGGGTCCACCCCCCGAGCCCGTCCCCTCATGCCTAGCACAGCAGTCTGCGATCTAACAGCAAGGCGCAGCGAGGCGGGGGAGGGGGCGCTGCTATTGCCTGGGCTTAGTAGGTAAACAAAGCCGCTGGGCAAGCTCGAACTGGGTGGAGCTCACAGCAGCTCCAAGGAAGCCTGCTGTCTCTGTAGACTCCACCTCAAATGGGGACAAGGGACAGTAAAACAAACACAACAACAACACAACGCAGCAGAACCTTGCAGACGCACACGACTCTGCAGCTTTGGGGAGCCGTGGATCTCCCAAGTGGATTGCGATCTGGAACGGACAGACTTGCCTGCTCAATGGGTCCTGACCCTGATAGCCTAACTGGACACGATCCCCCACTAGGGCAGACGAACCCACACCTCACAGGGTGGAGTAACACCTATGAGAGGAAGCTTCAAAGCAAGAATCAAGACAGCTACACTTGCTGTTCCGGCAATATTCTATCTTCCGCAGCTCTACTGCTGATACCCAGGCAAACAGGGTCTGGAGTGGACCTCACCAATCGTCCACACAGACCTACAAGCTGAGGTCCTGCTGGTTAAAGGAAAACTACAAACAGGAAGGAACCCACACCAAAACCCCTCATTAAGTCACCATCTCAAACCAGAGGCAGATAAAACACAAAGATGGGGAAAAATAAGCAGGGCAAAAAGCTGGAACTCACAATAAGAGCGCCATCTCCCTCCAAGGAACGCAGCTCATCGCCAGCAATGATCAAAGCTGGACAGCAGAATGACTTTGACGAGATGGAGAAGAAGGCTTCAGTCCACCAACTTCTAAGTTAAAGGAGGATTATGTACCCAGCGCAAAGAAACTAAAAATCTGTGAAAAAAGAGTGGAAGAATTGATAACTAGAATAATTTAATGCAGAGCAGAGCCATAAACAGAACTGCCGAGATGAAACCATGAATGAAATACGTGGACAAATGCACAAGCTTCAGTAACCGCTCGATCAACAGGAGAAGGAGTATCGGTGATTGAGGATCAAATGATGAAATGAAGTGAGAAGAGAAATCAAAGAAAAAGCAGAAAAAGAAATGAACCAAGCCTGCCAAGAAGTATGGGATTATGTAAAAAGGACCAAATCTACGTCTGATTGGGGTGCTGAAGTGAGGGGGAAAATGGAACCAAGTTGGAAAACACTCTTCAGCATATTCTCCAGGAGATATTCCCTAACCTAGCAAGGGCGGCGCCAACATTCAAATTGCGGAAATACAGAAAACGCCACAAAGATACTCCTTGAGAGAGCAACTCCAAGACACCACTAATTGTCAGATTCACCAAAGTTGAAATGAGGAAAAATCTTAAGGCCCCGAGAGAAGGTCGGGTTACCCACAAGGGAAGCCATCAAGACTAACAGCAGATCTCTCGGCGAAACTCTACAAGCCAGAAGAAGTGGGGCCAATATTCAACATTCTTAAGAAAGAATTTTCACCAGAATTTTCCATCCAATCAACTAAGTTTCATAAGTGAAGGAGAAACAAATTTTACAGATTAAGTAAATGCTTAGAGATTTTGTCCACCAGGCCTGCTTAAAAGAGACCTGAGGAAGCACTAAACATGAAGGCACAACAGGTACCAGCCGATTGCAAAAATGCCAAAATGTAATAGACCATCAAGGCCTAGGAGAACTGCATCAACTAACGCGCAAATAACCAGTTAATATCATAATGGCAGGATCAAATTCCACATAACAATATTAACCTTAGTAAATGGACTAAAGTGCTCCATTAACAGACACAGACTGGCAAACTTGGATAAAGAGTCCAAGACCATCAGTTTGCGTATTAAGGAGACCTCTCCATGCCGAGACATACACAGGCTCCAATAAGGGATGGAGGAAGATCATACCAAGCAAATGGAGAAAAAAAAAGCAGGGGTTGCATCCTAGTCTCCTGATAAAACAGACTTTAAACCATCAAGATCAAAAGAGACAAACGAAGGCCATTACATAATGGCAAAGGGATCAAGTTCACAGGAAGAGCTAACTATCTAAACTATATATGCACCAACACAGGACACCCAATTCATAAAGCGGTCCCCTTAGAGACTTAAAAGAGACTTAGACTCCATACCAAAATAATGGGAGACTTCAACCCCACTGTCAACATTAGACAGATCATGAGACAGAAGTAAACAAAGATATCAGGATTGAACTCATCTCTGCCAGCAGCAGACCTAATAGACTGTAATCTACAGAACTCTCACCCCAAAATCAACAGATATACATTGTATCTCAGCACCACATCACACTTATTCCAAAATTAGCCACATAATTGGAAGTAAAGCACTCTCAGCAAATGTACAAGATAGACTTATAACAACTGTCTCTCAGACCACAGTGCAATAAAACAGACTCGGATAAGAAACTCAATAAAATCACTCACACTACGTGGAAACTGATAACCTGCTCCCTGAATGGACTACTGGGACATAATGAATGAAGCAGAAATAAGATGTTTTTGAAACCAAATGAGAACAAAGAGACAACATAACCAGAATCTCTGGGACACATTTAAGCAGTGTGTACGGGAAACTTTATAGCCACTAAATGCCCACAAGAAAATGCAGCGAAAGATCTAAATTGCCTCTAAATTACAATTAATGAACTAGAGAAACAAGACAACGACATTCAAACAAAGCTAGCAGAGGCAAGAAATAACTAAGATCAGGCCGAACTGAAGGAGATCGAACACAAAAACCTCCAAAAATCATGAATCCAGGAGTTGAGTCTTTTTTGAAAGATACATTGACAGACGCGTAGCAAGACTTAATACGAAAGAAAAGAGAGAAGAATCAAAAGACGCAATAAAAAATGATAAAGGGATATCACACGACCCCACAGAATACAAACTACCATCAGAGAATACTAAGAACCTTTCCGCAAATAAACTAGAAAACTTTAGAAGAAATGGATAATTTACCTGGACACTTTACACTCTCCAAGACTAAACCAGGAAGAAGCCTGAATCCCTGACAGACCAATAGCAGGCTCTGAAATTGAGGCATAATTTAATGCCTATCCAACCAAAAACGTCCAGGACCAGATCGGATTCACAGCTGAATTCTACCAGAGGTACAAGGAGAGACTGGTACCATTTCCTTCTGAAGCTATTCCAATCAAATAGAAAAAGAGGAATCCTCCCTACACTCATTTTATGAGGCCAACAATCTCCTGATACCAAAGCCTGGCAGAGCACAACAAAAAAAGAGAATTTAGACAATATCCCTGATGAACATCGATGCAAAATCCTCAAAAAATACTGGCAAACCGGATCCAGCAGCACATCAAAAGCTTATCCCCATACGATCAGAGTGGGCTTCATCCCTGGGATGGAAGGCTGGTTCAACATACCGAAATCCATAACCGTAATCCCAGCATATAAACAGAACACAAAGACAAGAACCACATGATTATCTCATAGACTGCGAAAGCCTTTGGACCAATTACAGCCCTTCATGCAAAAACCTCAATGAATTCGGTATTGGATGGAACGATATCTCAAAATATGAAAGAGCTATTTATGACAAACCACAGCCAATATCAGTACTGAATGGGCAAAAACTGGAAAATTCCCTTTGAAAACTGGCCAGAGCAGGATGCCCCTCTCTCACTCATCCTATTCAACATCATGTTGGTTCTGGCTAGGGCCAATCAGCAAGCGAACAGAATCAAGGGTATCAGTTAGCGAAAAGAAGAAGTCAAATTGTCCTGTTTGCGATGACCTGTTGTATATTTAGAAAACCATCATATCAGCCCAAAACTCCTTAAGCGATAAGCCAACTTCAGCAAAGTCTCAGGATACAAATCATGTGCAAAAATCAAAGCATTCTTATACACCAGTAACAGACAAACAGGAGCCAAAATCATGATGAATTCCATTCACAAGTGTTCAAAGAGATAAATACCTAGAATCAACTTCCAAGGGATATAAAGGACCTCTTCACAGAGACTACAACTTGCTCCAGTGAATCAAAGAGGACACCAACAAATGGAAGAACATATCTGCTCATGATAGGAAATCATGTGTTGCGGAAACATGGCCATACTGCTCCAAGGTAATTTGTAGATTCATGCCATCCCATCAAGCTACCAATGATGTTTCTTCACAGAATTGGAAAAACTGTTATTAAAGTTCATATGGAACAAAAAAGAGCCCGCAATTGCAGACATCTAATCAAAAGACAAGCATGGAGCATCACGCTAACCTGACTCAACTATACTAAAGGTACAGTACACAAAACAGCTGGTACTGGTAACAAACAGAGCTATAGACCAATGGAACAGAACGAGTCCTCAGAAATATACCCGCACATCTACAGCCCATCTGACTCTTTGCCAAACTGACAAAACAAGAATGGGGAAAGGAATTCCCTATTTAATAAAATGGTGCTGGAAAATTGGCTGACCATAAGTAGAAGCGAAACTGGATCCTTTCCCTTACTCCTTATGACGAAATTAATTCAGATGAGATTAGACACTTAAATGTTTAGCCCTAATACATAAAACCCTAGAAGAAACCTAGGTAATAAACCATTCAGGACATAGGCGTGTGCAAGGACTTCATGTCTATAAACCCAAAAGCAATGGCAACAAAAAACAAAATGCAATGGGTCCTAATTAAGACTAAAGGCTTCTTCCAGCAAAGGACCTACATGCAGAGTGATACAGGCAACCTCCGAATGGGAAAAATTTTGCAATCTACTCATCTAACAAAGGGCTATATCAGAACCTACAAAACTCAACAAATTACAGAAAAACAACCCCCATCAAAAAAGTGGGGAAAGGATAATGAACACGACATTTCTCAAAGAAGATATTTCATACAGCAACAAGAACATGAAAAAATGCTCATCTCACTCGCCATCAGAGAAAATGCCAATCAATAACCACAAATGAGAATACCATCTCACATCAAGTTAGAATGGCAATCATTAAGAAGTCAGCCGAAACACAGGTGCTGGAGAGGATGTGGAGACATGACACTTTAACTGTTGGTAGGATTGTAAACTAGTTCAACCATTATGAAAACAGATGCGATCCTCAAGGTCTAGAACTAGAAGTACTATGAACCAGCATCCCATTACAGGGTATATAACCAAAGGATTATAAATCTGCTGCTATAAGACCATGCACAATGTATTGACTGCGGCACTATTCACATAGCAAAGACTTGGAATCACCCCTAATGTCCATCAGTGACAGACTGGATTATAGAAAATGTGGACATATATACCCATGGAATACTTTGCAAGGCATAAAAGGATGAGTTTTGTGTCTTTTGTAAGGGACATGGATGCCTGGAACCAAATCCATTTCAGCAACTATCGCAAAGAACAGAAAACCAAACACAGCTTGTTTCTCACTCATAGGTGGGAACTGACAATGAGATCACTGGAACTCGGGAAGGGAACATCACACACGCGGGGCCTATTATCGGGGTGTGGGAGGGTGGAGGGATTGGCTTAGGGAGTTTACTGATGTAAATGACGAGTTGATGGGTGCTGACAAAGTTGATGGGTGCAGCACACCAACATGGCACAAGTATACACATGTCACAAACCTGCACGTTATGCACATGTACCCTAGAACTTAAAGTATAATGATAAAAAAAAAAAAAAAAGAATTCAAAGCCAAACAAAGAGGAGAAAACAAGTCCCAAAATACCAAAAGTAGGCAAGTAAATGGAGTAATTGATATTCTCATTCACTGTTGGTAAAAGGGTAAATTACAATAACCAGTGTGCTGCTGCTATCTATTAAAGCTAAACATTCACATACTCTATGACCTAGAATTCTACTACTATGTGTTTATCCAGTAAAACGTTCATCTGTGTGCAAAAGTGAAAAGTAAAAACAGAGGGAAGTTCATCATAGCACTATTTGCAATATCCTCAAATGGAAAAATAACCCTAAATAGCTTTATCAACAATAGAATTAAGAAAAGAATATTGTTATAGTCATATGATAGAATACTATATAGTAAGGATAATAAATACACTACAACTAAAAGCAGTAACACCAATAAATGCCAAAAGCATAATAATGACTGAAAGAAGCTAGGCATGAAAGAAAATGTATGCTATATAATTTCTATTTATACAAACTAAAAATAAAATTAGTCTTCGGTATTAGAAATCACAATGGTGGTTACTGCTGTGAGACACGACAGAAGTCACACCAGTGGTGGTTCCTGTGCGAGGCTGCAGGAACCGGAAGTCTGTGTGTGTTTCCATGATTTCTACACAAGGGAGGAACTGTTTGTCTTAGGAAGGAATTATTATGAAAACAGAAATGTAGCAAAAGATGGGGAGAGTGCCTTGGCAGCATTTAAGTCCTTGGTTCTAGAGTTCTTGCATCTGGGATGCACCCTTGCCCTTCTTGCATCTTCGTTGTTCATTTTTTCCCTAGATCTTTTTATCCAGTCTATCCTCTCATTTGCTTAATTTGCTTTAAGATAGTTTCCTGTCACGTGAAATAGAGACAATCTTAGTTCATACAATTACGGACGCTGGCACGTACTTTGGCGGATTTCCACCCGCCCATCCCCATCTATTGCATAACAATCTGGCTCAGTGCAGGGATCAGTATGTTACACAGAATCCTCACTCAAAATTGTGTTCAAGTCATTGGGCCGGCTGTTGTATTTTCTTTTTCTTTTCCTTTCTTTCTTTTCTTTTCTTTTTTTTTTTTTTTTGAGACGGAGTCTGGCTCTGTCACCCAGGCTGGAGTGAGTGGCACAATCTCGGCTCACTGCAAGCTCCGCCTCCGTGTTCCCGCCATTCTCCTGCCTCAGCCTCCCGAGTAGCTGGGACTACAGGCGCCGCCACCTCGCCCGGCTAGTTTTTGTATTTTTTAGTAGGGACGGGGTTTCACCGTGTTAGCCAGGATGGTCTCGATCTCCTGACCCCGTGGTCCGTCCGCCTCGGCCTCCCAAAGTGCTGGGATTACAGGCTTGAGCCACCGCGCCCGGCCAGCTGTTGTCCTTTCAAACCCTAACAGATAAAAGTATCATCTAAAGCTGACTGAAGTACTGAAAATAAAAGCCAGTGCAACATAGGAGAGATGAAAATATCCCTGAAACTATCATTGGAGCACTTGGACTAAGGCTACCAAACCGACCCCAGAATATAAATACAGTTAAGAAAAACATCAACTTGTGTAGTTCTACCAATAATAGCTTTTCCATGGCTACCTTGTTTTAATTTTAAAGTCATTAAGCTTCCTGGAGATGAGCATTTTAAAAGATCATATATATACATTTTTCTGAAACAAGTATTAACGCCTATTATGTAATAGTCCAGTTGCCCGGTGGAGATAGGCAATGCTGGCCTTGAGAACACTGACCAAAAGGGGCAGAGGGTGGAGATTGTGAGATGAGAAGTTAGTTGTTTGACTTTGCTGCTTCACTGCTTTACTAATCATGGTAGTGGTTATATTTTTTCATCATATGTAGAGGAAGGTTTCTCTCCTGAGTATCAAATGGAAAGCTAAGGTTACAATGGCTGTCCAGTTGTTACTTTACTCAGTGCAGCTGTTTTCTGTTATGTGATAGCAGTGACCAATCATGGAAGTATTTTCAAATATGTACGTGTGTGTGCACACGTGAGCGCGTGTGTGTAAGTGTATGTAAAACCTTCCATCTCAGACCCAGGGTACATGAACTTCGACTTTTAACTCTGGCAATTATTTCCTTACTGAATATTTTTGATGATTTTACCTAATGGTCTCTGAAGTTATTTTTGGAAACAATTTAAAATCAAAATAAAGAATTTCAATGAATCCCCAATAACGGTGCCAGACAATGTGTTAAGCCTCCCCACCTCAGTTCCACTCAAGGCAAGACAATTTTAGCTAAAATAAGAATGGCAGATTCAGAAGAATTATGACAAAATTCAATCCTTGAGTCTCATGGAAAGATTTGATCCAGCAATTCTTTGTTCCCCATATAGAAATTCTACTTCACACATTAGAATGAGGACTCATAGCTAAAGGCAATATGTATTTCTACAATGAAAATTATTCCCTGATTTTATGGACTGATGAGGCCCCAGTACCATTTCTTAGTAGTAAACATCTATCTCTATTTTTACTTTTAGATACAGAGATATAAAGAAAACTAACCCTCATTTGTCTGAGTAACTGTTCTGTTATCTAAACACATCGAGTTTAACATGAAACAACTTAAAATACTCATTAAATAGTGAAAAAATCAAGGTACATAGAATGCAATAACCAGTTGATATTGTGATATTGGAGAAATGCTTAAATAAATAGCTTAAGCTCAGGAGTTCTTTGGAATAAAAACCCCATGCAATGTGAAAACAGAGATGTAAGTGTTCCTTTATGTTGGCCTTAGCTCCCTCGGTATGTAATTTAATATCCTTTCTCAAAGCCCAACAATAACTATATATTTATTTAAGCTCTTACCAATGTGTATGAGTTATGATGCTGATCTCGAGTTGGCAACAAGATGTTTAATAAAATTATGAGATTAGAAGGGATTCTGAGAGCAGATCTTCTTTTTCTCCCAGTCTTGAAATAATACTATTTCAAAAAACAAGGCAAAACAAAAAAATTTCAAAAAATGCAAACAATGTATTATTTGACAGCTGGAATTCTGTTTGTTCATCACAGAAAACCAAGTGCTGAGAACAGTATCTGTCCCCAATTAATGTTGGTAGAATAAGTGATTGCTTAAAATCTAGATGTGCTAGAAGGAAGATTTAATTGAAGTTGGTATGATTAAAGTCTGTATTTTTCTTGTTTTTCACTAGAATGTGTGATTTTCTGCATTAATATTTTAATACTTCATTTAATTCAAAACTTCAGAGGCTGGTTTTTGCTTTAATAATTAAATACTTAGTCCCACCATTTTTTAAATGTAGTTTAAAAAAGTCTCTGGACCTCAAACTCCCTGTTCCGTGCTCTTTTTTATACTTCTAGACTTAATGTAAATGAAGTAATGAAAAAAAATTTGTATAACAATCCTGATCCTCTCCCATCCAAGGACAAATATACAATGTAAAGGCACCAGATTTTTTTTCTTTTTTGCTTCATGGTCAGTGCTAAATCCCAGAGTGGTTAGTTTTTCTGAGAACTCCAATTTCCATGAAGAATAGATTATCTTTCTTGTATTTCAGCAGGAAGAAGTTTTGTGATTTACTTGTCTTCAGGAAGCTGGATAATTTTCCTTATTTATTCTCAGAGAAGTTTAGTTTGTTAACTATTTTGGCTATTTTCTCTGTTTTCTTATTGGTTTTCCAGAGATTTTCTCAAATTACAGAAGACAAAATGAGATGCAGCCACCAACTCATTAGATAAATAGTGACCGTGAGAATTGTGCCCCGAGTTTTTGTCCTATACACCATATTGTTTTATATGCCTTTTTACACATGCTTTAAACATTATAGTTCCACACTACCTACGGGTGTCCTTGAAAAGCTGTAATATTTAAGGGGTCATTTCTTACTAGAGTGCTTCAAGGATTTAGCAAATCTCCAAAGATCACTATAAAAGGATGTACGATTTTTACATTGCTAGACTGGGGTCTAGAGGTAAGTGTGTTGGCAGACATTAGTCAGCTCCTTGCATTCTGTTTCTCCCAATTGGATGGCCGTAGCAGTTAGATGCTCAATAAACTATTTTTAGTTCCTTTATGAGGTCAGCACTGTTACTGTATATTCCTGCAGTTTGATTTTTGTTCTCTGCAGATCTTTAGTCCTCTGTTTCTGTCTTCTATGTTTTCAAGTATAATTAGTGATCTTCTTCCGTAAGTGCTGTTCTTTCACTCCATTTCATTGTGAAGGTCTTTTAGGGAAATTTAAAAGCTCCCCAAAAACCATCTGCAACAACACTTGTACTGAAATTGCTTTTAACCAGAATTGTTAAATGAATTCTTGGACGTTACATGCAAAAGACTCTTTTTTGAAAAAAAAATTCAATTAAGAAATGATTTACATAAGTGAAAAAGAAGACCTTCAGTTTACAGCTAACTGAATGTTATGAATACATCCTAATCAAGACATAGAACATTTTATCAACCACATAAATTTCCCTGGTACCCCTTTTAGTTCAGTCATCTGCCCCTTGATGCAAGCACTGTTCTGCTTCTAATTGCCACAGATTATTTTTGTCTATTTTTGACATGAATAAGTCTTACAGTATGTATACTTTTGTACCTGGATTCTTTCACACATCCTAATGTTTGTGAAGTTCAACTATGTTGTTCCTTGTCTCAGTTGTGCTCCTTCCTTTTTCTTTCTGTCCTTTTCCCTAGAAAATTGCTGAGTATTCATTAATATAAAAATACTATAATTTACTTCACCTTCAAGGAGGGAATGCATGACTCCCTGCACCTAAGTGCGAGCTGTACAGAGCACCTTCCTCCAAAGAGCACAATATGGAAAGGGCAAAAAAAAAAAAAAAGTAACTACAGTAAAGAAACCTGAGAAATGCCACCTCAGCCAGGTGACCAAGGTCAATATCAACAGTGATGGATCACGTTCACAGAGTATATATTCTTGATATATATATAATGTGATCAACACCGCTCTTTCTTCCCCAAAACCATAACACCAGTCTATGCATGAGAAAATAATCAGATGAACCTCAATTAAGGGACATTCTACAAATTACATGGCTAGTACTCCTCAAAACTCTCAAGGTCATCAACAACAAGGAAAGAATGAGAAACTGTCAGAGTCAAGAAAGCCTAAGGAGATACGATGTCTAAATGTAATGTAGTATTCTGGATGGGAAAAAGGAGATGAAGTAAAAATAAGATCTGAGTAAACCATGAGCTTTGGTTAATGACAGTGTATTAGTTTGTTACGGGATGAAAGTCTTGAGTGCAAGTTGTCCAGGTTCTTGGCATATTTAACAAATAAATTGGCCAGGCGCGGTGGCTCAAGCCTGTAATCCCAGCACTTTGGGAGGCCGAGACGGGCGGATCACGAGGTCAGGAGATCGAGACCATCCTGGCTAACATGGTGAAACCCCGTCTCTACTAAAAAATACAAAAAACTAGCCGGGCGAGGTGGCGGGCGCCTGTAGTCCCAGCTACTCGGGAGGCTGAGGCAGGAGAATGGCGTGAACCCGGGAGGCGGAGCTTGCAGTGAGCTGAGATCCGGCCACTGCACTTCAGCCCCGGCGACAGAGTGAGACTCCGTCTCAAAAAAACAAACAAACAAACAAAAAACAGATAAATTGAACAAAACACACAAACAAACAACAGAAGAGTAAGGCATGGATTTATTGAAGCAAAAGTACCCTCCAGAGAGTGGGAGCAGGCCCACGCAAGTGGCTCAAGAGCCCTGACTGTAATGTTTCTTGGGTTTTTAATTGAAATAAAAAAACATGGTAACACCCCTAAGTACCCTTTAGAAGCCTCTGATAAGTTACACCTTATACAAATGAAGGATTTTGCCCAGGACCAGTCAGTGGCAGGATTCTGCCCAGGACCAATCAGAGGCATCCTGCCTGTGATGTATACGCAAATGAAGGTTCCAGAATGAACCAATTACAAACATTCTCGTTCACGAGGTAGGGGAGGAGAGGTTTGGAGAGAGAGGGGCATTTGGCCCCTTATATTAGTGTTCGTGGAGAGGTGGGGTTTTCCTCTTAGTTCATTTCCAAGAAGGCAGCTATGGGTTGGCCTTAGGGTTCCTATTTCTAGACCCTATTCTTCTGCCTCAAGTTTGGTTCCTTGATTGTAATACCTACCATAGCAATGTAAGATGATAACAGGGAAAACTGGATATTGGGCATATGGGAATTGTCTTTACTATCTTTTCAGTTTTCTGTAAATCTAAAACTATTCTAAAATCAATTTGAAAACAATAAACAGGGCTAATATCCAGAATCTACAAAGAACTCAAACAATACAGAAAAAAAGCAACCATCAAAAGCGGGACAGGATATGAACGCATTTCTCAAAGAGACATTCATCACAGGACACGGACACTGAAAAAATGCTCATATCATCGGCATCAGAGAAATGCAAAATCAAACCAAAATGAGATACCATCTCACCAGTTAGGAATGGAAATCATTAAAAAACAGGAAACAGCAGGGCGGAGAGATGTGGGAAAGTAGGAGAACTTTAGCACTGTTGGTCGGGATTGTAACTAGCTTCAACGCATAATGGAAAACAGTAATGGCATCCCTCAGGATCTAGAACTAGATGTACATATGACACAGCCCATCCCATCCTACTTGGGTATAATAAAAAAAGGATTATAAATATTCAATACAAAGACACATGCACACGTATGTTATTGCGGGACTATTCCATACAAGACTTGGACACCCAAGTCCATCTGTGAAGACGATTAAGAAATGTGGCACATATACACCATGGAATCACTATGAGGGCCATAAAAAGGATGAGTTTATCCTTTTAGGACATGGAGCAGCTGGAACATGCATTCCTTAGGCAAACTATAAGAAAGAAAACAAAACGCTTGCATGTTCTCACTCATAGGTGGGAATGAAAATGAGATGCTAGCTTGGACCGGAAGGGGAACATAACACACCGGGACTATCATGGGAACGGGAGAGGGAGGGAGGATAGCATTGGGAGTTATACTGATATAAATTAAAGTGATGATTGATGGGTGGGCGACGGAGTTGATGGGTGCAGAGACCCCATGGCAAGTATAGCATACTTAAAAACCGGCACGTTATGGAATGTAGCCCTAGAACTATGAAGTAGTAATAACGAAAAAAGAAAAAAAAAAAAAAAAAAAAAACACAATAAACAAAAATGTGCATAAAAATATAACAATTTGATTACGCATTTTGTTTCTGAAATTTGAGGCTATTTCCAGCTTTTATCTATCGTGAATAAAGTTACTATAAATGTTATTATACATGTTTTTCCTGGAAGATTTGCATTTATTTCTCTTGGGGGAATAACTCGGAATAGAACTGTTAAGTCATAGGGTAGATGTACATTTAACTTTGTTAGAAACTGTCAGCTTCTTAAGAAGGTTTAGCATTTTACACAATCATCACCATATATCAGAATTCAGTTATTTCAACATGTGGTATTGTGAGTCTTCAATAGTTGTGAAATGGAAATGATTGTGGCTCTGACTTGAATTTCCTAGATGACCAACGTTAATTGCCTTTTCAGTTGTTCACTGTGTGTTCCTCTTTTTTTGGTATCTGGTAAAATCTCTCGCCCATTTTAAAATTAATTTTTAAATAATTATTATTATCACTATTATTGAGTTAGGTGGGTTTTAAAATATATTCTGGATACAAGTCCTGTTTCAAATATAGAAATTTCAAGTATTTTGCATTGCCTACAAATTGTCTATCTGTACCTTTTGATGGGCACTTTTAATTCTGAGTAAGTCTAATTTATCAATATTTTCTTTATGGCTAGTTAATTTTATTTCTTTTCTAATAAATCTCTTCATAACAATATATTATCTTTTGACTGCTTTCCTAGCTGGCTGATAACTTTGAATTTTATATATAAGTATATGACCTCGATTGAGTTAATTTTTAGATATGATATAAAGTACAGGTTAAGGTGGATTTTCTTTATAGGGATCTGCTACTATTCTAGAACCATTTGTTGAAAAGACTATCCTTCTCCCCATTAAATTGCTTTGTTTCCTTTGTTGAAAACAAATGCACCATAAATATGTGTGTGTAGGGGTGGGGAGGAAGTTATTTCTAGACTCTTCATTCTTTTCCATTCATGATTTTGCCTAGCCTTATGCCAATATCACTGGTAATTACTGTAGTTTTAGAGCAAGTCTTGAAATCAAATGGTAAAACCCAATTATTAAATTGCTTTGGCTATTTTTATTTCTTTTTAGTTGCTTGTATATTTTAGAGTCAACCTGTTAACTTCTACAAAAAATGACTGCTAGGATTTTGATTGGAACTACATTAAGTCTGTAGATTAATTTAGAAAGAAGTGATATCTTAACAAGTTTATATATTATAAAACATGAACACACTATGGCTCACTGTTTATTTATATCTTCTTTGATTTCCCTCAGTATGTCTCCTATAGGTACAGTCTTGCACATTTAAATATGTTATTCTTAAGAATTTAATTTTTAATGCTTTATGTTACTATGAATGATATTCTTTTTTAATTTCATTTTTAAATTTTTGTGACTCATATATAAAAATATACTTGGTCTTTGCATAGTGATTGCATCCAGTGAGCCTGGTAAATTTACCTTTATTGTAGTAGTTTTATTTTTTCTATGTTTTTTTTTTTTTGGAGATTCCTTTGGATTCTCTATGTACTTAATTGTGCTATGCCTCCAGCTGTGTTCTTTTTGCTTAGGATTGTCTTGTCTATGTGGGCTGTTTTTTGGCTCCATATGAAATTTAAAGTAGTTTTTTTCCAATTCTGTGAAGAAAGCAATGGCAACAAAAGTCAAAATAGACAAATGGGATCTAATTAAACTAAAGAGTTTCTGCGCAGCAAAAGAAACTATCATCTGAGTCAATAGGCAACCTTCAGAATGGGAGAAAAATTTTGCAATCTATCCTTCTGACAAAGGGCTAATATCCAGAATCTACAAAGAACTTAAATTTACAAGAAAAAAAAAAAAAAACTCATCAAAAAGTGGGGGAAGGATATGAACAGACGCTTCTCAAAAGAGGACATTTATGTGGCCAACAAACATGAAAAAAAGCTCATCATCACTGGTCACTAGAGAAATGCAAATCAAAACCACAATGAGATATCATCTCACGCCAGTTAGAATAGTGATCATTAAAAAGTCAGGAAATAACAGATGCTGGAGAGGATGTGGAGAAACAGGAACAGTTTTACACTGTTGGTGGGAGTCTAAATTAGTTCAATCATTGTGAAAGACAGTGTGGTGATTCCTCAAGGATCTAAAACTAGAAATACCATTTGACCCAGCCATCCCATTACTGGGTATATACCCAAAGGATTATAAATCATTCTACTATAAAGACACATGCACACGTATGTTTATTGTGGCTCTGTTCACAATAGCAAAGACTTGGAAACAAACCAAATGCCCATCAATGATAGACTGGATAAAGAAAATGTGGCACATATACACCATGGAATACTATGCAGCCATAGAAAAGGATGAGTTCCTGTCCTTTGCAGGGACATGGATGAAGCTGGAAAACATCATTCTCAGCAAACTAACACAGGAACAGAAAACCAAACACCGCATGTTCTCACTCATAAGTGGGAGTTGAACAATGAGAACACATGGACACGGTTTGGGAGGCCAAGGGGAGCGGATCATGAGGTCAGGAGATGGAGACCATCCTGGCTAACGTGGTGAAACCCCATCTCTACTAAAAAAAATATATATACAAAAAAATTAGCCGGGTGTGGTGGTGGGCGCCTGTAGTTCCAGCTACTCAGGAGGCTGAGGCAGGAGAATGGCATGAACCTGGGAGGCAGAGTTTGCAGTGAGTCCAGATCACACCACTGTACTCCAGCCTGGGCAACAGAGCAAGACTCTGTTTGAAAAAAAAAAAAAAAAAGGAACACATGGACACGGGTGGAGGGGGAGAGCATCACACACTGGGGCCTGTCAGGGGGTGGTGGTTTGCGGGAGGGATAGCATCACGAGAAATACCTAATGTAGTTAACGGGTTGATGGGAGCAGCACACCACATGGTGTGTGTATACCTATGTAACAAACCCACACGTTCTGCACATGTACCTCAGAACTTACAGTATAATAATAAAAAAAATATTTTTTTCTTTTTATTCCCGTTACTTTATTTCATGTGTTTATATCCCCCTTGTCACTGACCTAGGAAATCGCATGCTTTCTTTTCACTTAAAATTTCTTCGCATTGTCATCAAAATGATTTTCTAAATCTTCTGAAAAATAGATCCTTGATTATTGATTATTGTAGTTTACTGATTTCTTTTTATAATTAAACTAAATTGTGGATTTTGTGTGTGTGTGTGTGTGCGTGAGACAGAGTCTTGCTCTGTCGCCCAGGCTGGAGTGCAGTGGCCGGATCTCAGCTCACTGCAAGCTCCGCCTCCCGGGTTCACACCATTCTCCTGCCTCAGCCTCCCAGGTAGCTGGGACTACACGTGCCCGCCACCACACCTAGCTGTTTTTTCTTTTTTTCTGTATTTTTAGTAGACACGGCGTTTCACCGTGTTAGCCAGGATGGTCTCCATCTCCTGGCCTTGTGATCCACCTGCCTCGGCCAACCGAAGTGCTGGGATTTCAGGTGTGAGCCACCGCGCTCAGCCCAGTGTTACAGCTCTTACAGATGGCATGGACCCAAAGAGTGAGCAGCAGCAGCAACTTATTGTGAAGAGTGAAAGAACAAAGCTTCCCCAGACTTGAAGGGAATCTGACCAGGTTGCTGTTTCTGGCTGGGGGTGACCAGCTCTTATTCCCTTATTTGTCCCAGTCCATGTCCTACTGACTGGTCCATTTCACAAAGTGCTGATTGGTCCATTTTACAGAGTGCTGATTGGTGCATTTTACAAACCTCTAGCTAGCTACAGAGCACTGCTCAGTGCATTTTACAAATCTTTTGTAGAAAAGTTCTCCAAGTCTCCACTAGACCCAGGAAGTCCAGCTGGCTTCACCTCTCAGTACTACACTTAAACCCAGGCAAGAAGGACTTGCCCTGGGCCCTGAGTTTTAGAGAGGTCTCTGTTCTGGTCTCCTCTGGTCAAGCACCTCTCTCCAGGCCAAGAAAGACATGGGGCCAAGGGGATGCTAATTGGTGCCTGCATGCTCCTTTTAGACCAAGGTTATCTGGGATCCTGGACCTTCCAGCATCTATGTGGCCTCTTCCTGTATTCATTGTTCACTCTTCCTGAGGGCAGACTGTGCAGCTGGTATGCGAACCCTCAGGCCTCAGGGATAATTAGAAGGTGGATTTGCAGAGGTAGAATATGGCTGGAATTTAGATGTTGAGACCAGTGTATCCAACAGTGCAGGAAAGAGATCCCCTGCAAGGTGAGGTGATGCAGAGCAAGGTCAGAGAAGGGCAGGAGCTGCTCCATGTTCCCGCTTAGACTTTTTAAAGCCTGATGCTGCTGAATTTAAACCCAGATTCTAAGTTGTCGTTATAAAGCTATTTATTAGAGTGGAATGATAAACAGTTTGTTAGGTTGTTTTATAATTTAAAGATATTTAGACACCTAGCATGTGGGTCTCCATCTGAACCCTTACTTTGTATTCCCCAAATATTAGGGTCCACTGACTTTGAAAAATATATTTCCTCCACAATACTCTCTCCTCTCACCTCACCTAAATTCAATTTTTTTCATAACATATTTTAAGTTCTTATGAGACCTGCTTGATTCTATATTTTAATTCTTTTATTTCCTGTGAACCATTGTGTTATCTGCTCTCTGCACAAACTGCATGGTATACATCCAATATTATTAGGATTTTAAAAAAGCATTGTATTTGATAACCGCTGCAGTAGGTGATTGTCAGAGACCATATTGTAACATCCTTTCTCTCTTCCCTCTGGTAACGTCACGAGCAAAGGCATTCAGATTGCGAGCACAATCTGACTCCAGTGGAGATCTCAATACAAATTACTGCTTACTATTAGCTTTTCGGTTATTGTCTTACTGAAATATTTTAAATGTCTACTGTAACCCAATACAAAAACAATGTAAATTGTATTATGTAAGCTAATAGGTTTGTGGATTATTATTTATTCTATCACCTGCTGAAAGATTCGATTTTTTCTTTCACGGAAACTGAGGGTTGGAAAGACTGTGCATGTATGCATTTGATGGTGCTGGTGAGGGTGGTGGTGATGGTGACAGTAGTAATGGTGATGGTGGTGGTGATGGTTTCGGTGGTGGTGGTAATGGTTGTAGTGTTGGTGGTGGTTTCAGCATTGGTGTTGGTGGTAATGGTGGTGATGGTGATGGTGAAGGTACTGGTGGTGGCAGTGAAAGTGGTGGAGGCGATGGTGATGGTAATGTTAATGGTGGCAATGATAATGGTGGTAGTGACAGTGATGGTGGTGATGGTGATGGTTTCGGTGGTGGTGGTGGTAGTGGTAATAGTGGTGATGGCAAAGGTAGTTGTGGAGGCTGTGGTGGTGGTGAAGGTGGTGGAAGTGATGGTGGTGACGGTGATGGTGAGAGCTGGAATTGTGCTGGTGGCGATGATGGTGATGGTAGTAAAAGTGGTGGTGATGGCGGTAATGGTGATGATGGTGGTGATAAAGTTGGTGGTGTAGATGGTGATTGTGGTGGTGGTGGTTATGGTGGTGATGATGCTGGTGGTGGTAATAGTTGTCATGGTGGTGGTTGTGATGGTGGGATGGTTGAAGGGTGGGTGGTGTGTCCAGTTGTTTGGTGGTGAGGTTGGTGGTGGTGGTTGTGGGTTGCCATGGTAGATGGGTATGGTTGGATGACAGTAGTTGTGGTTAAGAATGGTGTGATTACAAGTTTGGTTGTGCTGGTGGTGATGGTGGTGGTTGTGAAGGTAGTGGTGATGAAGGTGACTGTGGTGGTGGTGATGGGGATGGGGAAGGTGGTGGTTGTGTTGATGGTGATAATAGTGGTGGTGATGATGTTAGTGGTGATGGTGATGGTAGTGGTAATGGCGGTAGTTATAATGGTGCTTGTGAAGGTAGTGTTTGTGGTGGTGGTGATGATGGTGGTAACACTGGTGATGATAGTGCTGGTGGTGGTAGGCAATGGTGATGTGCTTCATAGTAATGGTGCTGGTGGTGGTGTAATGTGTGTTTTAAACTGGGAGCAGTATTTTATCTTCCCCCCATCCCACACCCACCTCTCCTTCCTTGGCCGTGTATATTCTGCTGCCATGCCTAGTCTCCTCACTTAAATTATAATACTGTGGCATCTAAGAGATTTATATGAACTATTAGAATTCTAATGCCTAGAATGTTATTGTAGTTCTGAGAGATCTTACTGAGTATGTGTTCTTGATCCTGATTCTGGAGCCAGTGTTTCTTCAGTGCCTAAAGCCTGGAGTTTGGGGCAGAGTGGAAAATGCAAATTTAAGGTTGGGCAAGTTGGGAGTGAAGCACGAGATTCACCATCTGACACAGTGGCATTGGGATTGTGGCGGAGTTTATTCAGACTTCATAAAAAGTTATTGTACTTTACTAGATGCCACTCGCTGTTACACACGTTTGAGGAAACATCTGTGTATACACAGACGAGGGACCCAGACCTCCTAAGGCTCACATGTTATCATAAGAAGGCAGAACATTAACAGTAAACATAGTGGGTATGTAAAATGGTGACATGTTATAGAACAATAAACAAATCCAGATAAGGAGAAGGGATGTGAGCATAGGTAGGGGTTGGGGTTGACATGTGAAGTGGGGTGGTCCCATTGAGAAGATGACATTTCAGCAGATTTAAATAAAGGAAGGGATTTAACCATCTGGAAGTAGAGGGGAAGGTCATTTCTGTCAGGGAACGGTGCGTGCAAAGCATTGAGATTGTGCCTGGGTAGAGTGGGGGTTGTTCTGAGAACAGTGAGGAGGCCACCGTGGGTGGAAGGCATTATGCTATTGGTGCGCAGAACGAGATGAGATGGCAGTAGGAAGCTATCAAAGGGGTAGGGTTAAGCTGTGTATGGCTTAATGGTCATTGCAGTAACTTTGGGCTTTATTCTGGATAAAATGGGGAACAATTAAATGGCTTTGAGCAAGAGAGTGACTCTCTTGGACTTAATGTTTTAAAAGGATGACTCTGGTTACTGGCTTACAGAATGAAGGAGTAAAGAAGAGAAATGGGAAGAGTGGTGAGATCTGTTAGGAAGTCACTGACTCATGCAGGAGAGAAATGACAGTAGCAGTGGAAATGGTGATAAATGGTCAGAGTTTGTATATATTTGAAAAGTAGAGGCATTTTGTCATTAAAATGGAATGTTACAAGTGTATTAGTCCGGGTTCTCAAGAGGCACAGAACTAATGGAATATATATACATACACACGCGCGCACGCACACACACACACACACATCCATCCATACATTTAAAAGGGAGCTTATTATGTATTAACTCACACGATCACAAGATCCCACAACAGGCCATCTGCAGGCTGAGGAACAAGGAGAGCCAGTCTGAGTTGCAAAACTGAAGAACCTGAGTCTGATGTTCGAGGGCAGGAAGCATCCAGTACGGGAGAAAGATGTAGGCTGGGAAGCTAGGCCAGTCTCTCTTTTCACATTTTTCTGCCTGCTTATATTCTAGCTTTGCTGGGAGCTGATTAGACTGTGGCCACCCAGTTTAAGGGTGGGTGTGCCTTCCCAAGGCCACAGACTCAAATGTTAGTCTCCTTTGGTAACACCCTCACAGGCACGCCTAGGATCAATACTTTGTATCCTTCAATCAAATTGACACTCAGTATTAACCATCACAAATAAAAATAAAAATGAAATAAAATGAGCACAATTAATTACAATACAAGTATAAAGGAAACATGCTTAATAAAATAAAGGTAAGACCTGAAGAAACTAGAACATTTCAGCTGTTAAAATAACCACCATTATATTATTATCCAACATAAAGTTAATAAAAATACTATCTTTCTTCCCAAATTAAGGTTGGGGTGGGGACAGAGATCTGGAGATTGGGGGTAATAAATAGAGAGACGTGGGGACAGAGATCTGGAGACTGGAGGTAATAAATAGGGAGACATTAGTCTACAAGAAGGAAGGTGTTTACTCAATGCAAGACGAAGTTCAGAGTGGATGGTTGGAATATAAAGATACTAAACCTGATAGAAATGTTCTAAGCCAGAGTTTAAGGGTTTGAAATTTGGTACATTTTCTTTTCTTTTCTTTTTCTTCTTAAAAAGGCATAGAAAGAGGGCTATGGAAAGCAGGGAGAAGAAACGTCAGAAGAGAAAGCTTAGGGTGCACCAAATATCTACTTTGTGCTAATGTTATATTACTACTCCAAGACATACCAAAGCCTGCATAAATTATCCTGACAGCCAATGCTCCTGCAATTACACTGGGAAAAAAATGACTTCTGCTTAAATTGATACTTAACACATAAGCATTGAATGAAGACTCCCCACCGCCAGAAATACATGCTAGAGGGGAGCTGGAGAAGGTGATGTCATGAGGGGATGAACCAGGGACAAAAGCAGAATTTAAATAGTGTCTCCAAGACAGGATAGGGACTTTTAAATACATTTTTATGACTAGAAAAGTAACATGCTTTTATTATTTAAAAATACTTTGGGAAATAAAGAAAAGGAGAAATAAGGAAAGAATCCTCAATTGTCCTATCAGAAAGACTGGAATTTTTAAAAGTCAACGTGAAGCTGTTACTATGTACCATTTAATAGCAGGTAAAAATATTTCCTTAATATTATCCACTGCAGTGAATACAGTATTTTGGCTGAATAAATCATTTGGTGGAATGCAGACACAGCAATGGCAACCACATCCACTTTTTTTTTTTTTTTTTTTTTGAGATGGAGTCTCGCACTGTTACCTGGGCTGGAGTGCAGTGGTGTGATCTTGGTTCACTGCAACCTCTGCCTCCCGGGTTCACGTGATTCTCCTGCCTAGCTGGGATTACAGGTGCACACTGACGCACCCGGCTAATTTTTTTGTATTTTTAGTACAGATGGGGTTTCACTATGTTTGCCAGACTGGTCTCAAATTCCTGATCTCATGATCTGCCTGCCTTGTCTTCCCAAAGTGCTGGGATTACAGGCATGAGCCACTGCGCCTGGCCCACATCCACTTTTAAGCAAACTGTCGCCTATTGCTTTCTGCAGTATTGACCTACCCTTTGTTATGCCGGAGAAGAGCCTTATTTGGTTTCCCGGCCCTCTGTTCTTCCATGGGTTGTCACAAATAGACACTGCATTTGTAAGCACCATCATTTTGCATCTGGATTTCTGATTTAGCCAAAAGATGTGTAAAAATGTATGGAACCACATCTGAAGAAGCAAAGGAACACTTCTTATTTTTCCAACCATCAGTGTGATTTACGATCACTAAACTGTTTCCCGATCCCTTATTTGAAACTTGGCCACAGCAAAAATGGAAGAGACGCAGATCTAAGGATCTGGAGTGCTTGGAAAATGGGTATCAGTGGATCAAATGCTTGGCACGGGCTTTGCTGTCAGCACCTCAGGTGCATACTGCATTTCAAATTTTAAAGTGACTACTTTGATTTTGAGGTAATTCACACTCAACTGTTTCTTTAGATAGGTCTGAGTAATAGCTGTACAACAAGAAAGATATTACCTGGAATGGCTTACAACACACTTTTCAAAATTTTCCAACTAAAATTAATAGAAATATAATTTTTCTAAGGGTACAATACATGAAAACTCGAAAAAAGTTTTAATGATCTCCATCCCAGGTGCCAATATGACAAGTGAAACCACAAATCCCAGTAGCACATCATGATGTTTTAAAACAGGCAAAACTGAATGCTTCTTGTCAGCTTTTCCTGAAATGTCGCAAGTTTTAAACACTGCTTATGAGACATACAGTGTCTGAGCATTCTACAAGAAATGAAAATGGCTCTCCAAATGCCAGTTTGAAAACGTTTCTCCAGTAACAAAACGTCAGCTCCAAAATCCACAAAGCAATCCCGGCTCTTCATAAAAACCTTCCTTTCTGTCGCGATCCCCAGAAATGGGCCCACTCTAGCAGTTCTGGACCATCGCAGATCACTTCTTGAGATCCACAGCTGCTACCTGTGGTTATATCATTCAAAGAAGGACGTCTACAGGTCTCTTAAGATATGCTGAAGTTTACTTAGGGAAACTAGGAAATCCACCAAGAGATTCAAAGAAAACAATAAAAAACAAACCAGATAAAATGAGACATCAACTCATATCCCTGGTATATTACCCTGGTAATAAAGCCAATCCTCTTTTCCCTCCTCTGCATTAACTTCCATGTATTTGCTCTTAAGCTAGCCACTCCATGCCTTCACATTTCAGCCTCGTCATCCCAAGTCTGTTTCTTTACTGAATATGTCTATATGTTAAGAAATCTTTCCAGAGCCTATCCTTTCCTCAGATTTCGCAGGTAAGAAAAGAATATACGGGTAAGAATTAAGTAACTGAATACAGAAAACAACTGACTGAAGGAGAATCGTTAAATAATCTATCAACACACACAAATGTCCTCACCACTTTCCAGACCTCCTGACCCACACACACTTATATTGATAGTAGGTACTTGATTTTATTTTATTTCATATTTATATTTATTTTTATTTTTTGAGATGGAGTCTCGCTCTGTTGCCCAGGCTGGAGTGCAGTGGGGTGATCTTGGCTCATTGCAAGCTCCGCCACCCAGGTTCATGCCATTCTCCTGCTTCAGCCTCCCGAGTAGTTGGGACTATAGGTGCCCGTCACCACGCCCGGCTAATTTTTTTTTGTATTTTTAGTAGAGATGGGGTTTCACCCTATTAGCCACGATGGTCTTGATCTCCTGACCTCGTGATCCACCCGCCTCAGCCTCCCAAAGTGCTGGGATTATGGGCGTGAGCCACTGCGCCTGGCCAGTAGGTACATGATTTTAGATGTGTCAATATCTTCAACCTGCTTTAGAAACCAAGAGATGCCTGACGTCTCCAACAACCTCTATAAAATAAATGGCCAATTAAAAAGCCCTGATATGCATTAAGATTATCTAAGAAGTTGGCTATTCTGAAAATAGAATTTTAGCAAAGCTGTTTCACAATATTTTTCACAGGAGCAGAGACTGATGGCCTGACATTGGTGGGCTCACTGCAAGATGCGCTGCAGACAACGTTTCCAAGGCACACACTGCCCACGAACGGCGCGACCCCGGCAAGACTGTGAAGGCATCAGAGAAAAGCTGCCCTTGAGCCTCAGTGAAAAAAGACCTCACCAGGTACTGTGAATGACTGACGCATCAGGAAAGTTCAAGGTTTCGATCTTCAGATTCACATAAAACACATACCTCACTGCTTCCTGAGCAAGGATTACTTGGAAGCTTTCAGAAGCCACTGACTGCAGAAGCAGATATTTTCCACCCGAGATATAAAAGAAGATTAATTTCTGATTCACACACTTTTCTATCTCTTTACCACTAATCTGGCCACCTTTAGAGCACTAATATGATCATTATTCTTTATCACATACTATACATATAAATATATATTTATATCATAATATATATTATAATATATTTATATAAATATACTATATAATATAAACATTTACATAATATATAATGCTATTTATATGAATATAAAGATATATTTAGCGGTATCATATAGTATATAACAATATAAATGGTGTCCCTCAGTTGAACATAAACCACTTCAGCCTTCAGCCAGGCTACTATGATTATGGCAGATAAGGTCAAAACCAAGACGCACTTCTCGTATTACAATATAATATAAATATTTATAGTATTGATATACAAATACTCTAGTATAAGTATAAATATATCAAACGTAGTACAATGTAAGTATTCTATATATTATATAAATATATGTATATAAAATTAACATATTTATAAATGAATATGCATTTTATAAATGTATATAAATGTATAGAATATATAAATATATTTATAAATATAAAAGATATAAATTCTATATAACAGTATATTTAATATATTTATTAATATTTATTTATATTTTATTTCTATGGTTTTCTTTTTTGATGTGAGGAAACCCAAAGCTCTGAACATTTTCCTAAGCCCATAGGGAAAAATGGGTTCTTAAATACTGTTTGCTGGGTCTGAGACCACAACCCCAAAGGTGTTCTTTCAAATCCTTCACAGAATAATTCCCTTTTTATGTTGCCATCTAATACTCTCACATTTCCCTCAAATTTCCCTCACATTACTACTACCAACCTCAGTCTTCTAAGATATGAACCTTAATTCGTGTTATCAAAATGATTCTGCCGAGGTCATTACAGTCCTATCAACAAGGACTGGTCAATCCTGAGAACACTAATATTGGGGCTACCCTGACTACGTTACTTAATTTGTTTTCTTCAGAGACACTTCCTTTAAATTTGACTCAAAAAATTTGTCTTCAGACGGGCACGGTGTCTTACACCTGTAATCCCAGCACTTTGGGAGGCCAAGGTGGGCAGATCACTAGGTCAGGAGTTTGAGACCAGCCTGACCAATATGGTGAAACCCCATTTTAACTAAAAAAAAACACAAAAATTAGCTGGGCATGGTGGTGAGTGCTTATAGTCCCCGCTACTCAGGAGGCTGAGGCAGGTGAATTGCTAGAACCCGGGAGGCGGAGGTTGCAGTGAGCCAAGATAGTGCCACTGCACTCCAGCCTGGGGGATAGAGTGAGACTTTGTCTCAAAAAGAAAAAAAAAATTGTTTTCATAAAGGGACACAAAACAGGCTCCTTCCTATTGCAGTAAACAATACTTTCATTCCGAATGCAGTCCGTGTATCACCAGATCATTCTTTCCTATATTGACAAGTGATTGACACCTGCCGATCACACATAAAAGCATTCTGTGTGTTCAGAATAATTGTTAGAGGTCTGCAAATATTTAAAGTCATCACACCTCCAGTTGATAATATTTCCATTCAAAAATTACCCAGAACCTTTTAAAGTGAGGTCTATACAAGTCTATTGATAAAATTTCCAGAAGTGACAACTATGATAAATCTATATGCATGCTGTGGTCAGCTGCAATTGTCATGTCAGAAATACTAAAATGGACAGTTAGTCCAAAATCTCTCCTTGACTCTAACAAAAGTCTAAAAATCCAACAAAGCAGTGTTCTTACAGATAATCACACAGCGCTTGCTTTCCCCTTAACTAGCCAAGATGAAATCCATGTTATAGGGAACACTGTTCACTACATCCACATACTGCAGGACAAATAAGCTCATGATAAAACTAAGAAAAAAGAAAGTCACCTGGTTCTCTAAAACAGATTCAGCTGGATTCGCTGGGTTTTATATTCTCGACCCCTGGCTTCAAAACTTGTTTCAAGATCTAAGAGTTGTTTTTCGTTTTTCCTGATAACTGCTTTTGTTGCAATCAGTTGAAGTGTCCTATACAGACTCTGAAGTGCTACTAGGCAGCTATTGTCATGTCCGATGATCCCACAAATCTCCTGAAGCAGGAGAAATTAATCCAAGTCCAACCACAGACTGTGTTCTCTAAGCAACTTCCTGTTCAGAAAAATATCAGGCATGGCGAAAATCCGAAGGGACTGATTAAGACCCTGTGGCCTAACTTGTTTGCTTTTGGCCAAATCAAGGGGACTGAGGAAGCGAAAAGCAGCCCCTGGCATCCAGGAGCTTGGCGTGGCACGCACAGCTGGGCAATGGTGTCCCTCAGCTGAACCTAAACCACTTCAACTTCAGGCCAGGCTACTATGATCATGGCAGATAAGTCAAAAGCAAGACCACTTTGTAATCATGTCTGAACACAGGTAGACACTAGCATTGTCCAAGCCACAATTTTTCTCCTGCAGAATCATTTTATAAATATTCACTAATTATTGTTTATTTTTCTTTCCAAATGAGGTAGGAGTGCTGTGATAGACAAGTGCAGTTGGGCTTGATTTTCTTTCGTGACAACAGTTTGGGGTAGAAGCCCTGGAAAGGAAGCTTGTGGGGAGTTCCTGGTTGGTCCGTCTGCCATAACTAGAGGCCGCTGAGAGTGGGGTTAAGTGACCAGGTGACAGGCTAATCCCAACAGTCCTCCTGTTTCCTGTTTGGAAGCATGAGGATCAGGTCTTAGGAGAAATACTATAGGAACGAAGAGAGAAGCGAATCATATTGTTTTATCCCTATTGACCCAGAACCAGGGGAAATGAATCTTGCTACCCTTCCTAGAGAAAAGTTTGCCAGTCTGTCAGCAAAGCTCTAGGTAATGTGATCCTTGACCTGGGCTTTTATATGAAAGTGCTGATTGAAAAGCTTACTCCTCGTTAGTTTTGGGGTTTTCTAGGAGGACAGTTATAGCCTTGAAGTCTCTCTGAAAGATTAACTGAACAAAAAGAAAGAAAGAAAAAATGAGAAAAGGACCTAATAGCCAGAGAGAAGGTAATTATTTGATTTTATAGGAGTCTAACATAACCTGCATATTGTCCCTAAAAATAAGAACTCTACATTCAAATGCCATCTACCTCTTTCCTCGGTGTTGAAACTCTGTTCAGGAAAAGGTTTATCAAGCTAGAATTACGAAAACTGCCTGTTTTACTTTCTCACATTGTTACCTAGAGATCTCCCCTATTTAAGGGGGAAGAATAGGACTCATGTTATATAACAAGCGATAACAAAATAAATGGTAATAAAATGTGTGGAGACAAGAGACGTATCTTAGGTCTCTCTTATCTCTACGAGGCTGAGTGAGTAATCTTAGCTCAAGAAATTCTTGAACCAAAAGGGGCCTCTGGGGGCAGCTGTCTGCAGATGGTGTCTCCACTATGAGTCTGTGAGATGGAAGCAGGGGTAGGAACGCTCAGCCTGTTTTGCATGCTCCTTTCTTTTCTCTGTGTCTCCGTACAGTCTTCTATAGTGGGGCTTCTAAAACTTCTTTTCACCATGCAATTTGCTAGAGGTAAATCACAAAGCCGGTCTTGTTCTATTTCCATTCCTGACTGAGAAGTTAGAAAACCAGCATTGTCGTGGTCTTAAAAAGGAATTGGAGTCACTCAGTATTTAAATAAGTTAATGAGTCCAGTGTACCATCTCGAACATTCTGTAATCAGTTCTAGAAAATTTCAGGAATCTTCTGGTAAACTTCAATATTAATATCATTAATCTGCTTTAAAATCTAAAAGAACTAGTGTTCCTTCCTGTGAAATAAGATTGGGCTTATAAGCCTGAAATGTGTGCACATACACGTGTGTGCACACACACGCGCACACGCAAATTTCTACAGCATTTCTGTGAGTAGGAGAGAAATTTGGGTTATTTCCCTTAGATAATAAATTAGTCGAATTTGTAACAGAATGGCTGTGATACTTCTATGATATTTTCCTACTAAAAATATTTCTGAAGTTGCTAAACCAGGCTTCCAATAAAAATAATGCACCCTGTTTGGTTACTTTTATTGATGTTTAGAACTACCGCTGGAAAACTGACAGCAGCATGCCTGTGATTTCTTTGAACACGTATGTTAAAAGTAAACTAAAGATCTCAATAAATATGCATACCATTCTCTATAGACAAATATTTATATCTGTTTTTCAGCATCCTCAGGTGGGAATAAAATCACCTCATACATATACATCTGATTTAGTAATTTACTTCTTACATTCAGAGAAACCCTTGGGAATACAAGTCTTTGAAATATCAATGTTAAAAGTGTTTTTAGGTAGGTTGAATTCTGGACTTCAGTTGGACTTTAGTTATTCAGAGGCACTCACTCAATGGAAATCAGTTAAACAGCCTCAGAATCTTGGCCATTTTGGGGCATATAATGTGCTTTAGAATAAATCATCCTATTTTCCTGATGCATTCATTATCTTTGATCTTTTTTAATTAATCATTTTTTTTTAAAACAGAGATGAGGTCTTGCTCTGTGGCCCAGGCTGGAGTGCAGTGGTGCAATCACAGCATATTACAGCTTTGAACTCCTGGGTTCCCACCTCAGTCTCTCAAGTCGCTGGGACTACAGGTGCACTCCACTGTGCCCTTCATCTTTTACTTACAATAAAATATCTCCCTCTCCTGTATCCACTAAACACACCACTCACTGGGTCTGGGCCTACCCTAATACAGCATGATCTCAACTTCATTGCATTTTCAATGACCTTATTTCCAAATGAAGTCACATTCATGGCACTGGGGTTTAGAACTTGGTATATATATATATTTTTTGTTGTTGTTGTTGTTGGGGCCAACGTCGGGGAGCAATTCAAACCACTAGAACAACCATAACTGCTTCTCCATGTAGCCTGATCATTCAGCTATTGCTTTTTGGCAGAAGGGCGAATGATATGTAGTTAATTGTATTTCCCATAATGTTCATTACATATAGACATTCTCAGTCGTTTTGAGAGGGGTGACAGGAAGACGTAGGAGAGCACGTTTTGAAAACTGCAGCAACATGACTTGTCTCTGGTCCCCATCTCCTCTATCCTGTACTGTCTTATGACTATCATGCTGTGTGCATGAACAGGCCGAACAGGCACCTTTGTTCACAAGTCATGTGCCTTTGCTGAAGAAAGGAAACGGGAGTTGAGAGGTTTGGATAATTTCAATACTTAATCTGAACTGTCCCAGTAATTTCACTTTGATGTGGCAGACAGCGATTCCTTGGACAGAGAGAGACCTGTGCCACAAACTATATGGGGGCGTTTAAGCTGTGGTTTTAGGCAAATATTAACTTTCAGGAAGCCTCCGCCCTACGGTGGTGATTTATAAGAGATAATTTCCAGGAATAGCCAATCCTAGAATAAGATCAACAGAAGAAGGTAAAATAGTCATGGAAAAGAAAAGAGGCAGCCCAACTTCGTCAGGATAAATTAAAACTATGTAAAGGAAAGCCCGCAAACTTCAAAACAATGATGATGGCGATGCTAGCTAAACTGTTCCATGACAAAGGAATTAAAAATGGGAAAAAACAAACACGGATTCAATAAAGGCAGCAGGATAACCCAGACACTAAAACCTGATAACAACAACAAGAAGAGCAAAAGATGCACACATTCACACTTACAATAACAGTAATAATAGGTGGCATTCATTGAGCATTACTCTGTGCCAGGCACTATCTAAAGCCCTTTACTTATATTTCCTTATTTCATGATCACATCAATCATTGGAATATGTGCGATGACTTTCCCAATTTTAAACGCGAAGGAAATAAATCACAGAGATGGTAAATATCTTCAAGGTTGGAGCCATAAAGAAAGAGAAACCTGATTCAGACTGAAGAAGTCTGGCTTCAGTCATGCTCTCACACCGTCTTGCCTCTCTCAAGTACAGGCCAGTTCATTACTAAAACCACGTGTAAAATCCATAAGTTAAATAGTAGTCAATACATTTTGCATGATATTGAAAGATTATTAGACTAACTTATAGTGATTGATGTATATATTAGGGTATAGACTTAGCTGTTTTAAGAAACACTAGAACACAATGACTTAAATATTTGTGTATAAATGTATAAATTTGTGTATACCTGTATATATATTTATATTTTACATTAAATTTATTTAAATTATACATACATATATAAGTATTTGTGCATATATACACACACACACACACACACACACACATATGTATCTCCCTTACCTGAGTCTCTTGTCTCAGGAAGACAGTGGTCCTGCCTGATAAACTACTCTGCTTCTTGAGTGAGTCCAGGTTTTCAATCAGGTAGGTGGACTCTACTGAATTCAACAACTAGCTTCCATCTCTCGGTCCAAGGTGGCTATTCCAGTTGTTGCTATTTCCTAACATGCCAGAAGGAAAAAGTCTAGAGGAAGTCAGTAGAGAGCCTAGAAAAAGGAGTTACCTATAAGGAAGTAAGCCACGTGTTGCTGACATCACGTGCACACATTCCATTGGCCAGAAATTAAGTGCATGGCCTAATTTCAACAAAAGTTGGGAAGTAGCCTCTTTTGAGGTAGCTGTGTGTGGAGCTAAAACTTGAGGAACTTTATCATTACAAGTTTAAAATAGACAATAAATATCAGAGTAAGACTTTCAGAATCTACCAATATCCCTAACAATGTTTAATAAGAACATTGAAAATTGAGTGTACAATCTGATAAAGACACTTAATAAGCAAGGAAGAGGAGGATATACTTCCTTAATCTGAGATAGAACAACTAAAATGTCAGACTTACATAAAATGATAAGACATGAGAGTTTGGAATTAAAAGAAAAATTTCTTCACTATCATAGATAATAAAAACAGAAAGAAAAGGTAGGGATAAACTGGTAATTATTTTCATCTATTTGGACTCAAGAAGGAACTAAAATCTATCCAAACAAACCAGAATAGTTTTGTTTACAAATTACATACTATAGTATCTAATTATTAATAACAAACAGTTAGAAAATTAAGGAACTAGATCCAGTTTCTCGGGCAATGAGGAATCCATTTAACAGAAAGCTTATGACTAGATTAAAAAATGTACATACCATCACTCTAAGGGACACAAAAGAAAATATGAATAAAATACATATTATAAATTCTTCCAGAAATAATTTAACAAAATTTCAGTCAAAATTCCAAATTATTTGGATATTACTGGCCGATTTCAAAGTTCACCTGGAATAATTGGAATAATAAATGCTGAAAAACTGTATGTAGGGATTTAATATAGTACATAAATTAGCAAATCAGTGAGGAAAATGTAGCATGTTTAATAAATGATATTGAGGCAATTGCTGAACTATTTAAAACGTTTATAAGTTAAAGCTTCTATCTTATTCAATAAAATTTCAAATAAATTTTATGTGAGAAAATGTTAAAAAAATCATTTCCATGTTTTTGGAATTGGGAAAAGTTTTAATGAGCATGTTATAAAGGTAAAACTCCCAGGAAAATATTGTGTATGTTATGTATTTAATCTATATTTTAACCTTCTGTGTCTGTAAGTTTACCATACCAAAATTCAAAAAGAAAAATATACATGACTAAGGGTTAATCACAAAGTACATAAAAAGCCCTTATTAATAAGTTGGAAAATGTTCAATACCCAGTAGAAAAGTAAGAAAAGAAAATAAATAAGCAATCTGAAGAATAAGACTAAATAATTTCTTTCTTTTTTTTTTTTTTTTTTGAGACAGAGTCTGGCTCTGTCCCCCAGGCTGGAGTGCTATAGTGTGATCTTAGCTCACTGCAACCTCCGCCTCCCAGGTTCAAGTGATTCTCCTGCCTCAGCCTCCCGAGTAGCTGGGACTACAGGCGCCGCCTCCATGCCCGGCTAATTTTTTGTACTTTCAGTAGAGACGGGGTTTCACCATGTTCGCCAGGATGGTCTCGATCTCCTGACCTCGTGAGCCACTCACCTCGGCCTCCCAAAGTGCTGGGGTTACAGGCGTGAGCCACCACACCTGGCCAAGACTACATAATTTCAAATTTTTTTAAATGTAAGTTTTTCGTACATAATTTCCAATGCCAAAATGTGATACTTTAAGGGGCTGGCAAGGTGCAAAAGAAAACGGCACGCATTTGTAACAGTTCTTACTGATGACTACTCGCTACAAACGTTGTGGGGTCAGGTGAGTTTGCCATGCTCAGCTAATAATTTCAGAGCATTACACATTTGCATACTTTTGGATGTAGTTTTTTTCTAGGAATTTATTTTTCAATAGCATCGAGCTTTAAATATACTGTTAATGACTTTGTTTATTCTACATAAATAATTGGTCAGTACAGAAATCTCCATATTTGGTATTTTAAAAAAATAAATCGGCCGGGCGCGGTGGCTCAAGCCTGTAATCCCAGCACTTTGGGAGGCCGAGGTGGGTGGATCACGAGGTCAGGAGATCGAGACTGTCCTGGCTAACCCAGTGAAACCCCGTCTCTACTAAAACTACAAAACTAGCCGGGCGTGGTGGCGGCGCCTGTCGTCCCAGCTACTCGGGAGGCTGAGGCAGGAGAATGGCGGGAACCCGGGAGGCGGAGCTTGCAGTGAGCTGAGATCCGGCCACTGCACTCCAGCCTGGGCGACAGAGGAGACTCCGTCTCAAAAAAATAAATAAAATAAAATAAAATAATAAGTCATGGAGCTAGGTGCTGTGGCTCATGCCTGTAATCCTAGCATTTTGGGACGCCAAGGCAGGAGGACCGTTGGAGACCAGTCTGGGCAACATGGTGAAACCTCGTCTCCACAAAAAATAAAAATGAAATTGGCCAGGCATGGTGGCGCACTCCTGTGGTCCCAGCTACTTGGCAGAGGTTGAGATGGGAGAAGGGCTTGAGCCCCAGAGGCTGAGGCCGTGCTCATGATACTGCACTCCAGCCTGGCTGTCAGAGCCAAGTCCCTTCTCTAAAAAAAAAATTAAAATGAAAAAATAATGATGGTGTACTCACAAATTAGCATACTGATAATCAATTAAAATAGTGAATAAGACTATTACAAAGTAACAGAAATGCTCCCTATATTTTTTTATTTAAAATGGTGTGCCACGGATATAAACAATACAGGTCTATAAACTAATAATTGATCAATGCTTTGCTTTTGGCTTCTTTATCTATAGCAAACATGTTTACTTTTGAAATGTGGAAAGCAATTTTTTTGAAAACTCTATGTAAGAGAAAAAATAAAATAATGCATACTTTGTTCATTTTAAGTATAAAAAATTTCCATGTAGTTTGGAACCTATTGAATCTATTAATAACTAACTGGTCTGTCAGTTGAACTTTTCCATGAAGCTTGTTTAAAATAGTAGAAGAGAGTTCATACACACAGCAATAATCTTTGTTGTGTCTATTAAACTACTACTCCTCACCTTTCCAGAAATTTCTATTGCCTTGCTTTGTTCTTTCCACAAAATATCGAATGGAAGCCGGCTATTCCTAGACATTACCTAAGGTCCCCCTGCCACTTCCACATGCCCCTGTGCTGAGCCCATGTGTTCCTACGGAATGAGAACCACTCCAGGTCCGACAGTCTCCTCCTTGGGTGTCCCTCAGCAGCAAAGACACTGACATCACTGTAATTTAAGTGCTTATAATTAAACCGTATGTTTAGCACCTCATTAAATAAAAAAAAAAGTAGAGAAGTTCAAGCCTCCTTTGGTGCTATCCTAAAAGGATCAGCATCAATCAAGACGCAAGTGTAGGTTTATGCACACACCCAGAAAGGGCAGTGGCTTTGCTTTTACTAATAAAAGTGTAAATTAGATTCAGCAGATCCAATTGGGTCCTTTGTAGGGACATGGATGCAGCTGGAAACCATCATGCTCAGCAAACTATCGCAAGAACAGAAAACCAAATACCGCATGTTCTCACTCATAGGTGGGAACTGAACAATGAGATCACTTGGACACAGGACGGGGATCATCACACACCGGGTCCTATTGTGGCGGAGCGGGGGAGAGGGACAGCATTAGGAGATATACCTCATGTAAATGACGAGTTAATGGGTGCAGCACACCAACATGGCACATGTATACGTAACAAACCTGCACGTTGTGCACATGTACCCTAGCACTTAAAGTATAATAAAAAATAAAAATAAGAAAAAAGTGTAAATTAAATTCAACAGATCCAATTAGGTCAGATAACAAGCCTTGAGGACTGTGTCTGGAATGCTGAACTGGGCGTGTTTTGCTGACTTCCCTCTGACTCCGGGCGACACATGCTGCCATCGGTAGCCTGTAGGGCTTCCCCTGAGGCTGAAAAGTCAAGACGACTAAGATGCCACAGGGCTGACACCACTGCCTTCTGCTTCTCTTCATGACGCTTCTCTTTTCCCTAGACTCCAGATCTTTCCATCCAGCTTTTCCTTTCAAGAACTAGGCTGATGAATCCTGCACTTTGAAGCATTATAGACGAAAAATGCTCCCACTTAGAGGTCTATGCACATTTTTGACAAATATTAGAGGAAAAGGTCAATGCTTTACTTCAAGGAAGGGTTGTTAGTATTGGGATTTCTGGCCTCAGTGCATTTGTATCAAAGTAGTTGGCCAGGCAGTTCAGAGAACCCACAAACAGTTGTCTACTACAAACAAGAATATGACTCCAAGACTATAGGCTGATGGTTGCTAGCTTTAATATTTTTTTTTTTTTGTCATTAGGTAATTCTCTGCGAGATGGGTTTTGTGAAACTGTGTCTAGGAGTGCTATCATGTACTGAGGGACACGGGGGGATGTCAGGCTCACCTTTGACCCTTTTCTGGTCTCAGTTTCCTCAGTTCTTGAATAGAATAAAGATAATACTTAACTACCTTGCAAAGCTAGCAGGAGGATACAGTGAGATCATGTACGTAAAAACCCTTAGGAAAATCTTAAAGCACACACACAGAAACATAAACGTGTGCCCATTGCATTTCTGCGTTCCTGGAAAGTAAAACCACTTTCTCCATCTTCTGTCTGTAACCATATGAGGCAAGCACTGTTAGGGTCCCTGTTTGACAGACAGGGAAAATCGGGCACAGAGAAGTGAAGTCAGTTAGCTGCCCAGTGTCTCAGAATTTGAAAGTGGTCGGGCCAGGATTTAGGCGTGCTTGGCTTTTTCACAACAGCGCTACAAACGCAGTGGCTGGGGGAGGCCAGAAACCCATGATTTCCTTATGAAATGAATGAAGGCATAAACAGGAGACAGGGCACAGACACAAGCTCTCCTTCATACACATCCTGCAGCAAAAAGAACGCAGAGAGAAATGGGGCTTGGAAATGTTGCTGAAGAGCTAAGGGAATGAATAGCTTCAGTTTAACAGGGGCAGTCAGTGGTTCTCATTTTGCTGTTTTAATGTGATACCTCACAAGGCACGTCCCCGATTGCCTGACATCAGATAATATAAATTTTCAATCTCTCTTTCAGGTTTGCACAGTGAAGGGCAATTAATTGTAGCCAGCAGTGTAAAATGTGTTCTCCATTGGGATAAAGGATACTATGATAGACTTTTTCTCTGCAGTAAGATTACAGTACCATAAGAGTATAATCCAGAAAAGCTTTTTAATACTTACAAACACATAAAGGGGATGACCTTTACATCGTTGAACTAATTAAAACACCCTGGGCTCTCCTTCCCTCCATCAGCAACGATATTTATATGAGAGGAAGAAAACTGATTTGATAGCATTGTATAAAAACAAACAATTACAGATAAAATTTGAATGTTATAAAGATGGCTTGATGAATATTCTTATTAGTGGCACTTGCCTCAGAAATTTGTAGGCATTGACTTTAAAAAGTAAATTTTCCACACACAATGTAATTAGAAAAAAAGGGTCTCATTTTAATTCACTTAAAGAAAGTTTTACAAAGAGCACATGGTACTACCCAGGGCCGGGGTAGTGGAGAGGCCCTTTGACTCTGTAAAGTGTATATGCCTGGGAAAATGAGACATGGTAATAAAAGCAAGTGCTTGACTTGTCAGATAAAATTTATTGTCTGAAAGTCTCTAACTCAAAGTCTCTCCATGCCAAACTCCTGGCGGATCGCCAAAAGTGGGCCTGAAGTATGATATTAGGAAATCAAAAATATGTAGGTCAGTAGGAGCCAACAGGCCCTTATGGGTATCTCTTCTTCAAAGGAAGATATTTCTCTAAAATGTAAAGGATTGTTTCAAAGGGATCATGTAGACATCTGCAATAACTCCTTTACATGGCATCATTATTACGTGTTTTGAATTCCAGAATGGATTCAGGGTAAGTGAAAAAATTGATGAAAAATTCCAAGGACGGACAGAGAACATAGAGTACAAATACCTTTGCTCTTTAGTCCCCCGTGACCAGATACACTTGGGTACTCTGCACTGGTCCCAGCTCCTGTTGCATGGTAACCCACGGGCAGCAGAGTTCAGCCCGCCTCTAAGGCAGGGAGACCCAGAGAGCTGGTAGAGAGCCCAAGAGCTGTGGGACAGAAGGAGTCACTGAGTGATTATTTACGGAGAAGGCCGCCTTGGACGATACCTGCGATTGTACTGCCTCTCATCTAATGAGGGATGCCTCAAAAATAATGAAATCAAACACTCACAGCGCAGCAGATGACCTGCTAGAGACTGCTCAAATCTGAATGATGCTAAGA
This sequence comes from Rhinopithecus bieti, assembly GCF_001698545.2. Classification (NCBI taxonomy): domain Eukaryota; kingdom Metazoa; phylum Chordata; class Mammalia; order Primates; family Cercopithecidae; genus Rhinopithecus; species Rhinopithecus bieti. The sequence continues at coordinate 788,314 of NW_016806031.1, read as the reverse complement.
TGAATGGCACCATTATCTGGAGCTCACACAACACTATTAGAACGTCTCATCAGCTGTTTTTACAGCCACGAGCTGTCATTTTTGTAATGGACACAAAAATGTCCCACATCACAAGATAGATTTCTCTATGGAAATAGCACTGTGTCTTCCAAAAGGCTTACTCTTAATCTTTGTGATCATTATTGTGAAGGGGTATTGAACAGAACCAGCTCTACCTAGGAGTCAAGAGGAAACACAAAATACACCTATGTATAGGAGAGGGCAGGCTCCTTCCTTCACAGAGCATAGAGAAACAGACAAAATGCAGAGTAAAAAAATCATTAATTCTTTCCCCACCTCTACTTTAGAGTGGTTGGATGAACACATGTCAATAACTCAAATGCTCCATTTCTTCATTTGTGAAAGTCATTAATTTTGTATTCTGAGCAATTTTGGAGCAATATGAGTGAGGCACTAATGAGTGTTTCTAAATAATGTTGAAGTTATTGCATTTAGTTATAATATAAACACCCCGAGTGTGATGATTATATAGGCGTTATGTTCACACACACGTGTATGTATATGTATGTGTATGTGTGCATACGTATTTGTGTATATATATGTGTATATGTATGTATATATATGCAGACACATATATACGTAGTTAAGTGTCTGGGACAGGTTTTGGGGTTCGAGAGAGACTGAAAGAAGTTCATGGGAAAAGTAGAACTGGTCTATAGCAACCTCCTTCTTGTCACGCACTTGTGATCCTATGTTTATGACTTTCTGTAGCCCGTGTTGGAATACACAGTGATTGAAACTATTAGAGAAAATAAAGAGAGCTCCAGGTCTAGATATTTTAATGCACGAAATTAGACAAATAAGAGAAACAGAGCAAGCCTTACCGCTGTTGTTTTGGGCATGAGAGTAACTTTCTTGCAGGACCTTATGGGCTCCCTGCATGGTTAAGTGCTGTGTGGCTAAAACATCAGGCAGGAGCTGGGAGCTGAGCATCCTTCGTTGCCTCAGCCACAGCCACCAGGACACACAGCGTCTGGTAGTCAGACTAAGACAGCCGTCAAATAAATGCCATTTTAAATTGGGCAAAGGAATGATGTGCAGAGTGTTTTTCTTTTTTTTGGTAGGCCTGTTTTTTGTGTGTAATGCTCTGTGACCACTACCAGGTCTGGGATTTCTGCGTCTGTGCAGCACATGGCCATGTGTCTCTTTGGACATGCTGCGCTGGAAATTTCTCTCTCCTCTGTTTGTCTTCTTTGTACCTCCCTTCTTCTGGTAAGTCCATCAACTATGTTATAACACCTAACACTAAATGAAGAAAAAGGGATTGGCCTAAGTTGTCCCTGATGTCCCCGCCCTCCCCCCGTTTTTTTTTCCTTTACTTAAAATAAGTTAAAAATGCCTCCTGACCACCCTGGACTGATGAACTGGTTTTGGGACCCCACCCTCACCCGCTTCCATAACAATCTGTGCAGATTTCCACTTCTGTGCTCGTTATTTCTGTATTTGACTCCGATTTCTACCCTGGACTGACAGGTCTCAGATTATCAGGGCAATGTCTCACGTATCTTTGTATTTCCAGCAAAATCTTTGTTTTCTCTGCTATAGGTTTGAAACACAATAAATATCCATTAAATAATCTGAAGCAATAAAAGCAAAACTATTAACAAATTAAGAGGTAGTTGTTCATTGCTAGGAAAGTTCTTTGTACGGATGGGATGTGTAATAAAATACAGGCTGGGCACGGTGGCTCACACCTGTAATCCCAGCACTTCGGGAGGCCAAGGGGGATGGATCATCTGACCGTCAGGATTTCGAGACCAGCCTGACCAACATGGAGAAACTCTGTCTGTATTAAAAATACAAAAATTAGCTGACTGTGGTGGTGGGTTCCTGTAGTCCCAGCTACTTGGGAGGCTGAGGCAGGAGAATCACTTGAACCTGGGAGGTGGAGGTTGCAGTGAGCCGAGATTGCGCCACTGCACTCCAGCCTGGGTGACAGACTGAGACTCTGTCTCAAACAAAAAACAAACATAATGTTCTCACAAACATTCTTGGTGGGAATTATAAGTAGGAGACTATAATTCACTCCGATTTTCAGAAGTAGATGGACAGCGGAAGTGACAGGAAGCTGCAGAAGCCTAGTGGAAGGGCTCAGTTCACAGAGCATCCTCTGAGACTCTGCCTCCTGTGTCTTCTCTAGAACACGCGTCCACCTCTCCTTCTTTACATTGCTCTGTTTTCTGTCATGCACCTAATTTTTAGTGCCCACAAAGCTCTGTTCATCTTCTTCACTCCATCCCCTGTTTCTCAGCCTTAGTCCAAATCTGACTGCTCACGAGACAGTGTGGTACCCTCATGAGGACTAATGGCCAATCTGCATTCTCTCTTTAGACCCAGGACAGAAGTCTTCCGGGACTGTGCTGAGACGCGTGCACACCGAGCGGTGTGTGTGCCATGGTGGTGGATGGAGGAGCGGGGGAACCCAGCGAGATGCCTGAGCCTGGAATCCAGGTTTTACGCCTCCCAGACAGCCACGTGACCTGCACATCCTGGGCTGCTCTGCAGCACCTTGGGTCTCAGCCAGCCAGGTAGCATATTTCACACCACTCTTAGCCTCTCTGACCTTCACCCACCCTCCCGACAGCCACACCAGTCCATGTTCAGAGTTCACACCCTTCTTACACAGTTGCTCCTGCCCACAGCAAAATGAAAGAAAATTGAGAAGTTATGCTTCTGACCGAACAATTGCCATGAACACTGCCCAGTGAGATATGTCATTGCTGTGTCTTCTTCCCATGGAAAAGTTCCTTACCCCCAAAAGTACAGGACTATTTCAAACTCGCACTTACTGGGTGCATACGATATGCCAGACATGCTTGGAGCTTTAAATGCATTATCTCATATAATCTACACAATCAGCCTTTCAAAAGCAAGAAAATGGACACTCGAGGTTGTGTAAACCTTCCCAGGGACACATCTATAATGAGAATTCCAAAGCCAGCTCTTTCAGGCCCAAAGCTTGTGATTTTCGCAATGAGTAAAACATTTTCTCTTTACCACATATTTTAGAGACTTTCTTCCTATGATATATGAAATATTTTTCTGATTGATGAAAATTCCACTTAGTGATGTGTATCTTTGACTTACAAGTAATCAATAAAAGTTTAATATTGAAAGTAATATTGAACAACTTATAAACTTTTTTAAAGAGACTAAAAATCGGACTCTATTTATAAGAATATCTTATTGTCCAAATAGCTTTAGTAAATAATTCACTTTGAATTTTTCCCCAAATCCTCATAACTTAAAATATTTTAATATTTTATCGGCCCAGAGGTTCACAATTTCAAATGAACAATGTCAAAATTGGAAAGTTAATAAATTTGGGGGGGGGGGATAAATTATGCCAAAAGACACAGGCCATATTTGTTTTTCTAGTTCAGTCAGGTTGAGTATCCTGTTTCTTTGCACAAATGCTTACCAAAGTAGCAGCAATAATTCTTTTCCTTGCAATTTTAGTAACATTACTATCATAGTAGCAAACAGGCCTTGAGCAGTTACTGTTTCCCAAACACTCTTTTGTGATGGGTTTTGGACATAACTGTTTCAGTTTGGTTTGTGGAATCAGACTGATGGTCAAATCCAAGGTTGTCAGCTTGCTGGCTATGAGACCCTGGAAAAGTCACATCATTTCTCTGTCCCTTGAGGTCTTCATTTATCCCATCCAGCTACTGGGTGGATAAAAGCAAAGCACTTACAACAGTGTTTGATACATTATAGTCGCTCAATATATATCAATACCTGTTATTTCAAACACAAAAGCTAGATGTTTTTTGGTAATTAATGATTTATGTGTTCATTCTTGTTATGAATTTGGGCCATATACAAAATTTAAAATATACTGCCGAAATCCAAAATCAGTTTTATTTACTAATGATTAGTCATAAAGGCATAATGTGTTTCTTATCCAAGAGCTTATTTGCTTCAAATGTAAAAGGTGATTTGTTAATTATTCTTTCCTGCTGTGTGTGTGTGTGTACATAAGTTATGAAACTGTTTGGTTGGTCTCTTAGGTGAAATGTGAGTATGCCACAGAAATTGAGTTCCAACCTAGGAACGTGTTTAATGCGCTGAGATCACAGTTTGGCCTGTTTGTTCCTTGTGACCAGGAGGGAGCTCTCCACCTCTCTCCACCACAGAGAGCGGGGCAGGGAGTAGCTCTTTGTCAGGGGCCAGTTTGTGCAGTGGAGCTGGGGCTGCTGGTGACTTACCCAGGCCACCCACGGCCAGAACAGCACACTGGGAGTGAATGTAACTTAAGAACCTGGAATAAGCCAAGTAGCATTAAAAACACTTAGCTTAAGGGACTTGCTGAATGATTCCATCCTATGGTTTATTCCCAGGGCTTCCCTGAATCTTGAAACTATGCAGCCGAAGCTGGAATACGGGCAAGGGTGGGTGTGGAGGGAGTGTTACTAGGACCCTGGCCGGAGATACAGTTACAGGGATCACACTTCCCCCTATGGCAGCATGCTGTTATGGGCCCAGGGTCCACGGTTGTGCCTGGGGGAATAGTTGGACTGTGAAAAGAGTGTGAAGTTCAGACAGTTCAACCACCTGCATATCGAGGGGAAATAGTCATATATATCTTCTGGGCCTGTTGGTCACAGTGACTATTTTTTAAAATAAATCAGTGGGAATGCCAACGAAGGAGGGATGAATCATTATTAAGTGCATTGTGCTCTCTTTAACCAAAATTGAGCTCAGGCCATGAATCTGAAATCTGAAACGTTTAAGTGTATGTTACATGTATTTCCAGATTCTTTTTTTATTTTTATAAAGTTAAGGTATACAACATGATGTTTTGACGTAGAAAGAAAAATACTGTATGATCTTACTTTTATGAAGAATCTTAAAAAAAGTCAAATACACAGAAACAGCTTAGAAAGGTGGTTACCAGCGGTGGGGAGGGGGAGGAAATGGAAGATGTACCTAGGTCAAAGAGTACAAGCTTGCCGTTACAGAGAATAAGTTAGCCTAGAGAGCTAATGGAGAGCAGGAGGACGAGAGGTAATCCTATTGCTTTGTGTACTGAAAATTTGCCAGGTTCTTTCAAAGTCCTAAGAAAAAATGTTTCCTTGGTGATTATGGGGTAAAAATGAATTTTAGGAAATAATTTTGGCCAATGGTTTTTGAACCTGAAGTTTTTTGATTTACTTTTCTGATTCATTGTCAAGGTATTGCATCACTATTATTTTGGAGAAAATATTTTCATACCATCAAGAGGAGATTTGGATAGGAAATCAGCACTGATATCCAGAGATAGATGCTACTGTGAGCTACTGAATGAATCCAAGCACTCATTCCTGGTCATATTTTATTTTGGACTAAATCAGAAAAAGAGGTTTATTTGTGTACTTCAGTGAACACATACTAGGTTTTAGGAACTGCTAATCTTTTGTTAAAACTCATGGTCTTCTGGGATTATTTGGTTATTCATTACAGGTATCAAAGCAGAAACTAATTTCTGCTATATTGTGAAGCTTGGCCCATTCAATTGGAAAAAGTCTTAATGATCAAGAAACCATGTGTTTTTACTCAGATATGTTTTATGACATAGCTGTAAAATCTTGTCTCAAATAGACCTACCACAGCCTGACATTGTTTCACAGACAGTAATAGGACTCACTTCTAAAATGCCTTTGTATTAAGTCAAAAATACTGATGAAAACTAGAGAGCTTCACACAGGAATTATTTATGACTTTTTTATTACTAACACAAGATCTTAAAAAACACTGTGTGTTAGCTTGAAGTGTTAGCCTCAAGTATGTAGAAATTGTAGCAATGGGTGTGTGACAGCCGTGGGCTGTTCAGAGAAGGCTGCCTGGGTCACCATTAACAACTGTGCTTAAAGGTTACTTCTTGGCACAAGAAAGTTCCAGAAGGATTAAAGTGTGATATGTTGGCTATCAATCTAGAAAAAAAAATATTTTCCATAATATTTGAAGGGGAAATGGACTAAATTGTGTTTTGACTCAGACTGTCTTCCACAGAGAAAAAAAAGAAAGACATATCTTGAAAGTTGGAGAATTCTTGTCTGAAGGGGAAGAAGTTCTGTTAACTATGACCAATTACACACACTAATCAAATAAAGGATTCACATGTAATCAAGTTGTATATGACATTTAATAAATGTGATACCATCTTGGAACACTTTGCCTCAGCTTCCCAATCAATTCTCCATATTTATTCTTTTTCGAGGAATCCTCAAAAACTTTCCTCAAGGGAACAGACTGGAAAGACTGATTCACAGGTGGTGGTCTTTAACTGCTGACTTTAATGTTTTAGTTTTGATTCATGTCAGACATCGTTCCATCTCTAGTTTTAAACTCTCAGGTGTCACTGGGAAAATGTCACAAAGACATTTTTGGGCATATGGTACCACCTTCACTTTTACCCTCTTCGGATGCCAAAGAAATATGTAAAAATAATTGTATGGATATAATATTTACTCAGAGCATGTAATGAACACAAACTCTGTGCCAGTCACTGCCCTAGGGCTGCTTATATTCTGGCATTTATCATATGCCAACTACACAATCTCATGAGTTGACAATTAATATTTGAAATGATGTTGACAATGAGGGCTGTGTCTTAGACATCTAGCATCTAGGAATCTTTTACTATTCACAGCAAGTTAGCCGCATCTTGTGCATAATGAGTGTTGAATTAACAGTTAATTGAGTGACGGGGAGCAAACACAGATAAAAGTCTTTCCTTGAGAGAGAGATCATGCAAAGTCAAATCAATTATATTTTTGAAACTCACTATTGAGGTGTGAACATCATACCCTGAATTGACTCCTACAGTTACATCCAGACTGTATCTCACAAAATAAGTTATTATATGGGATACGACCTGTCATGGCTGAATTGTTCCCTGTCCCCCGCAAATTCATATGCCGAAGTCCTAACCCTCAGTGCATCACAATGGGACTGAATTCGGAGACAGGGTCTTCAAAGAGCTAACTAAGGTAAAATGAAGTCATTCCAGTGAGCCCTAATCTAATCTAACTGATGACCTTCTACAAAGAGGAAATGAGGACTCAACCACATCGAAGGGGAAGACCGTGTGAAGACGCAGGGAGAAGATGACCATTTGCGGCATTTCGTATATACGCTAAGGAGAGAGACTTCAGAAGAAACAAATCCCACTGACACCTTGACCTCGGACTTCTAGCCTCCAGAACTGTGAGACAAAAAATTTCTACTGTGTAATCTGCCTAGTCTGTGGTACTTTGTTATGGTGGCCCTAGCAAACTATGTACTAATATTAAACTCCATTTCTTTTTTTTGTGTGGAAATCTACATAAAAAAGATTATAAAACCAACATATGTATTTCTTTGCCTTTATTTTTTCATTGGCTATCATCTCTGTATATGTATATGCATCTGTGTACATGGATGATAAGTTAAACTTTATATATAGTGCCTACCTGTGTCTGTGTTATGAGGAATATCTGAGGCTAATGTGTTGAGCTCTAACCCTGTCTTGTGGAGATCTGGCTGTGAACATCACTGTGACATTCTACACTGCCAGGAGTGGCAGAGAGCTGGAGCATGCTGGGTAACTATGAAGAAAGGTGTTATCCAAGTGCAATAGACATTGAGCATGCTTTGCAGAATGCAGAGTTCTATTTTATAGTCAACTAGTCTTCCAAGTATAGACATGGCTTTCTTGAGAATAAGGTAACTTTGGTGGAGCGGCTGAAATGGATAAATTGGACTTGGCAATGTGAAACTCTTTGAATTCACTAGCAATCATCCAGAAAGCTTTGTTGGCAACATTATGCACCACCCTGAAATGCACAAACTTGGCTGAGAAAGAAAAACCTTAAAACAAGTGCTATGCAGCAAAGATACTGGTTTTAGCCACAGTTAAGCTCTTTGCTCTTCTATATGAGACCATTCCACCATGCTTCGAATACGGAAGGGAAGTGCTGGGAAGGGAAGGGCGTGGTACCTTTAAACGATAGGGAACAGGGGAAGTGCTGCATAGAGGAAGGCCATTGCCCCTGGCTAGGGCTCCACCCTCACGGACCTAGGTGAGGACAGGCATTTTTGTTTTATTTCCCAAGACCACCCTGGCCTGCCACGCCCCATCC
>NW_016806031.1:756392-779886 GCF_001698545.2 Rhinopithecus bieti | reverse complement strand
CCCCCCCCCCGCCCAGACCCTAGCAGGCAGACACACAAGCTGCTGGACATTGAGAGGAGCAGATAGGCAGAGGAACACGTGGGTGGCTGGACATCAAGAGAAATACAATGACAGGCACCTGCATGCCAGCAGGCCACCGATTTGCAGAAGAACAACAACATGGAGTTTGGCTGGGGCAGGCTGGGGCAGTCAAAGGAGAGCCCAGGCTGTTGAGCTGCTGGGCTCCAGGGGAAAACCTTCCCACTCCATCCCCTTTTGGCTTCCGCCATCTCCTCCCTCCACTCAGTAAAACCTTGTGCTCATTCTCCAAGCCCATGGTGTGATCCGACTTCTGGTACGCCAAGGTAAGAACCCTGGGATACGCAAGGCTCTCTGTCCTTGCGATAAGGCAGGGGTCTAACTGAGCTAACATGAGCTGTGTATACCGGCAGCTAAACTAAAAGGGTACCCTGTAACACATGCCCACTGGGCTTTAGGAGGAGCTGCAAACATTCACCCCTAGACCCTGCCATGGGATTGGAGCCCCACAGCCTGCCCGTCTGTATGCTCCCCTAGAGGTTTGGGCAGCGGGGCACTGAGTGGCAAGCCACTCCACTCCCCCATAGCAAGCCCCGCGAAGGGGGACAAAGGAACTTTTCCCGTTTCAACTGAGGACCTCCCCTGAGATCCTGGAAGGCAAGTGTGAAGGAATGCAAAACTGTGTGGTCTGCCTCTTTTGTAAAACCCTGCCACCTCTCTGTTTCCTGTAGGTACCAGGTTCTGCCTCCCTTCACAGAATTTTAAAAACTCCACCCTCAGCTTGCAGTAAGCCAAGATCGCGCCACTGCAGTCCAGCCTGGGCGACAGAGCAAGACTCTGTCTCAACACACATACACACACACACACACACACACACACACACACACACACACACAACACACACACCAAAACACACATACAAAAAACCCTCCAACCTAATCAGGCCGGTCAAGAACTCCCAGAATTTGGGAGACAAGGGAACTTTTCACGTTTCACGTCCGTGGACGGGCATGGAGTAGAGATGGAGGCTGTGTGACTCCAAGGTGTTCCGATTGGGTGACTTACTTGTGGTGCCAGTAATTGTCTGATTCCTGTCTTTCTTAAAACAAACAAACAAACAAACAAACAAAACCCCCAAAACATGTAGCCAACAAAAAGCAGGGATGTACTCCTAGGCTTGGTGGTGGCAGGGCAGTCACTGAAACTATTGCAACAAGTTTCCTACAGTGTACCAGGGTTTGCATCTCCACTGTCTTCCTCACTCATTTTCTTTAAGAGAGTCTTGGAAAACTGCGTACAGCTGTAGATAATCTCCAGATTAATTTATCAATGTGGAGAAACGGCAGTGAGACCTGCCGGGGAAGAACATGCTTCTGTCAGGTCCATATTGGTAGAGTTAGTGTAGAGGTTAAATTGGAATGAATACAATTCAGCTGTGGCTTTAGATGTTCATGCTTTGAAAAAAGCATGTTATTAAAATCCTTGTACTACCTAGACATTCTTCTCTGAATGAAAGTTGCTGTCTTTGACTCCAAATATAATCCAGGACTTGCCAGTTCCTTCACCACTGTCCATTTTCTTTGCTTCATGACTAGTCATCTAGAATGTTCCAGGGCCTCTCAAGCCACCTGGATCCAGTGACTTGGGCTATGACTGACATTTGGTTCCTCATTCCTCAGTGGCTCCCTGTGGTCTCTTCCATGAATTCTGAGTTCCTCCTCCTGTATTTCATGCCCGTGCATGGAAGACACCTTAGACAACGCTTAGTCTCTTCTCCAGCCTGTTTCCCATTTGCTATTCACTATGGTGCCATGTATCTCACCATAGTCATCACTGCCCCTTGCTTTCAGGAATCCTAAACACTATATCCAAGGGTCTTTTCTCTTCTTTATTTCCTTTGGTCCTTGCCATGACTTGTCCCCAGTGAGATCCTCCCAGTCTCAGCACCCTTCCCTTGCATAGGTGCAAGTGCTGGGCTTCCCTGTTGGATGTGTCCCTGCTGGTCCACATCTGTCGTCACCGTCTCGCTGCACCTTGTAGTTAAGAGTTGGCTTTGAAACAGTCAGACATGGGTTTGAAGCCCAGCACCACAAATCCTAGCGCTGTGTACCTTGGAGAGTTGCTCCAACACCCTCAGCTTCTTTATGGGTAAAGTGGAAGAAATGACCATCCCAAAGAATAGATTCAGGGGCCCAGGGGCACAAGGCCCTGAACTTGGAGGCACCCCACACTTGAAATTAAAGGCTCTGTGATTCCCGTCTTGAAATTTTAATAATTTTAACTTTCATATTTGCATTTTGTGGAGTCCAGTGGGAAAATTGAGTTTGGGGAGTGGGCACGACCTGGAGCCTCAGCTCACACAGGTCTTTTCCTTGACTTCCTTCATCTTCCCAGGACTGGTTTCCAGCTATCTGCCTACCCACCTCCCCCACACTCTCCATGGTCAACCCAGGGCATGCTGGGCCTCCCCTTTCCTGGCCCGCACAGGGCTCCAGGGACTGCTGCTGCAGCTACACCCACGGCAGCTGGCACTGCAACTGTCCATTCAGCAGGAGACTCAGTGGGGGTGGCCCAGGTGCTCACCCCAGCGCACACTGGCATGGACGTTGCCACACTCTTAGGGGCTGGCCATCCACCATGCTTGGGACTGCAGGCCCCTGGGAAGAGGGCATGCATGTGCATGAATATGGGGCCAGCGTGGGGTGGGGCACCTGCTGGGGGCCTGCTCCTGGACACCTGTGAGGATCTGCACTTACCCAGTGAATGCCCTGTGCGTGAGAGCGTGCGATATCAAAATAGCAAGCAGAAAACACCAGGAATGGCTGAGGGGACATGGAAGGACCAAGGCTCTGTGCTTCAGTACCATTAAATACGGCAGGTTTTCGTGCATTTTTTTTTTTCTTTTTTTTTTTAGCAAGGGATCCCACATTTTGGCCCACATTATGGAGCAGGTCTTGTGTAGAATTAGTTTGGGAATTAAATCAAATAACTCATGCTAAGCACGTGGCAAAAACTCCAGGAAACACCATTTGTGTTTTTATGAATGAATGTGTAGGCTCCCCAACTATACTGTGATTTCCTTGAAGGCCAGGGTTATGATGCCTACCAATATTCCTGCTTCCTACTTGTCTAGAGCTGTCGTGCTACAGTTATAGTAAAACTAAAACATGCTTTGTTAGAAGTTGTTAAACTAAAGCCAGTGGGGGGATCTCACGAGAGCTCAGAGCTGCCTGAAATAGCAAAATTGTGTGTGATTTTGCAGACACCTTTCCCCTCCGCAATCTATACATTTTATATTCTTACAGGGGCTTACCACTTCAAAAAGATTAAGGATCGCTGCATTGAAGCGTGAAGAAAGAACACATGCCAGATCACTGGAACCAAAGAGACAGCGGTCACTCGAGCACGTCACGTCTCTCCGTGCTCGGGAAGAGTTGAGGAGTAGAGCTTCCCAAGCAGGTGCCTTTAATTATCCAGAAACACAAGACTGGGATGAAGTTTAGTTCATCATTTCCTAGAAACTCACATAATTCACATTTAATAAAAATATATTATTTTGCTCTTAATCTTATTTATCTGAAATTCCTTTGTCCGACATCCTATGTAAAACACATATTCCAGCGTTCATTTTCCTGTGGATGGGTCTAGAGCAGAAAATGGGGTTATATACTAGGTGTTATCAACCTTCTGTCCAATTAGATGGCACCACTCTTGAGAAGCTAGAAGGGGCCGTGATCCATAATTTTAAGTATCGTTAACATCGAAATGAGCATTTTGACAACCATGTCCACATGTTTTGACTTTTGCTAGAAACATCACGCATTTTTATGTGGTAAAAAGCAAGGTAGTATCATTTAAGAAACATGGCTATTGTAATTACACCATCATGGATCATAAATGAATCATAAACTACCCACATTTGATGTGCCTAATAAAATGTCAAAGTTTCTTTTTAAAAAGTTTGTATAGTATTGCAATCCAGAGGTTCTGTGACTACTGAGGCAAGACGGTGGAATCATGTAAAAGAAACAAGTTTGCGACATGTTTAATTTTGATAAAAAATATAGTTATTATTATTTTCCATCATGTTGCAAGAAGTGAACCTGTAATTTATCAATGACCACGCCTTCTTTCCTGCGTTATTAACAGTTCTGTTACATTTCTGATCACTGCAAGAATTGTGTTAGTCTCTGGGGTATTTGGAAATTATGTGGGAAGTTGACGTTTGCTCTCATTTACTGTGCTATACTATGCCTATTCTGAAGAGAAATCAAGTGCTTTTTTAGTCCTCAAATAGATGAAGACCTAATGCGAGAGTCTGAAGAGTAGGATGATAAATGAAGCCCAGTGGTTCATTGTAGCCTGTACTTCTTTGCTCACTTAGTAGCCTTTGCACAGAAGTTTTGAGAAACTTCCCGGATATCACCTCTGAGTTCAGATTCTAATCCAAGATTTCATATGTGTTTGGTTCTCTCCATATCACCTTGTGACTGTGAGTTGTTTGGAGAGAGGCAAACACATGTGAAATGAGAAGCAAGCTACCCAACCAAAAAATTTTAAAAACAGAATTGATGAAGAGCAACAGTATTTTGCTTTGAAAAAAGCATACAACCAGGGACAGAGTCAGAGAATTTCTGAGAACCTTGCAGAATTAGAGATAAGTCCTTTTCATTGATATTGCTAGATATTTTATGAAAGAGAATTATAACTTGGTCCTAACATATATTTTTAACTTTGTGTTTTGAAATAAATTTAGATTTATGGAAATATTGCATATACCCTCACTCAGCTTCCCCTAACATTAACATCATATATCACAATGATCAAAACTCAGATGTTACCACATTATCTAATAAACTACAGATTTTATTAGATTTTCCTCGTTTTCCCACTGATGCCCTTTTTTCTGTTTCAGGGTCCAATGCAGGAACTCATATCGAATTTAGCTGTCATATCTCCTTCATCTCCTTAGGAGGATAAGGTTATCCCTTATCTTCCATAACCTTGATACTCAAGGTGTCCTGGTCAGTTATTTTATAGGATGTCCTCAAATTTGTTTTCTTCTATACTTTTTCCTTAGTACATTAAAGTTATGCATTTTAGGGGAACAAGATCACAGAAGTGCTGTGTGTTTCTTGGTGCATCATATCAGGGCCAGATGATGCCTAAAAGTTTTATTAGCAGTGACACTAACTTGATCACTTAGTTGAAGCAAAGTCTGTGGGTTTTTTCCATGATACAAGTACTCTTTTCCACTCGTAACTAATTAATAAATATCTTGGGGGAGGTATTCTGTGACTACACAGCTATTCTGTTTCGGCTTAAATTGTGACTCATGTTCTTCTTGATGAATCTTTCCTGCAACAATGATTACTGTGTTGTTCTCATGTTGTGTATTTGCTGCATTCCTTCTTCCTTTATTAACTGGAGTTCTATAAAGAAGAGCTCTCTTTTTCTCTATTAGTTTATTCAATCTATTGCTTATATCGGTATTTCAAATGTATGGATATTCATTTTATTCTGTGGGCTGTAATTCAGTACTGTATTTATTTTATTGATTACGTTATTCCAGTTGTGGCCTTTGGAAGGTCTTTCAGGTTGGCTTCTGTGCCCTCTTATGATGCCCCCATTCTCTCTTGAGGACTATCATCTCATTTTCTTGCACCGCAAGGTCCTCCAGGTCTATCTTGTGTTCTCCATGCCCACATTTGGAAATCAACCACTTCTTCAAGGAGCCCTGACAGATATGAAAATGATCATTCACGCTTAGTTTGGAAACCTGTGATGTGAGTAGGTGACAGTGATTGATAATCCTCTGTGTGCTACTTGACATAAATACCAAATTTCTTTTCAGGCTCAAAACATTAGAAACAACCGTCTGTAGTGAATGTGATTATTGCCATTTTGCTGACGAGAAAACAGCTAAGTAAAAGGACAAGTAATTGCCCAAGATCTTACACTCCTGAAGGAAGGAGCCAGATTGACCTAGAACTCTTTTCAGCTTCAACGCTTGATTCCCCTCACCTCACCTGAACCAAAGCAAAATATTGCACACTCCTTATTACGATTTTGTTGGACAGTCAAAATTCACTAGAGTGAGAGGCAGTTAGAGTAAAATCGTTTTGCAGAAACTGACGTGTCAGCCTTCCCTTTTATGAAAAAAAAAAAAATCTGAAATTTTGACCAAAACACATCCTACCTTCATCTGGGATGAAAAGCTGTAACGATTGAGTTTGAGTTTGAAATTATAAAACAATCCAAAGGAAATATACTTAAGTCACAAGATAAATATTTCTAGTGACAAAATGTACCCAAACACAGATCGCAAATCAGAGAGATATTTTTATACTGAAGTTAGGGAGAAGCAAAGCAGGAAGAAGTAAGACATTTTCTTTTCCCACTCTGTGCTACCATTTTTGAAAACTCCAAGTTTCATCAATTAGCCTACATCTGATGAAGATTGGCAAATTCATGCAAGAAGGAATGTTCCTTGGACTACCATAAGCTTTTCTTACCCATTTTACTCTGATTGGGTAACAGCTGACAGTTTATAATAGAATAACAGGCTATGGTAACACGGAAAAAAACATAAAATTTAACATTTATGTATTTCCAACTCCTGGTCACATGTCAGAAGGATTTAAAAAGGATTAAGTGAGAAATTTATAGCTTTGTACAACCACATTTACAGCAATAATATTAAAGCTTTCAAAAGGATAAAAAATGGAAAAATTATGTCAGATTCTTTAAGTACATAGTCTGCCATAATGAAGAACCACCTTGACTACATGTGTGTGTATGCATAATCAATTTCTGAGAAAAGGGAGACTGGAATATCAGAAGACAAGTCTGCTTTCCCACTGTTTGAGGAAGGAAAGACAACTGCTCATAATGTGTCAAACCAAAAACAGGACTTTCGTGTGTATAACTTCACATCTAAGTTTCATTTCTGAGTTAAATGTGATTTTGATAAACTACACATCTTTCCACCATTTCCTTACATGATTTTGAAACCACCAGCCAAAATAAAAACAGTGGGAAATGGACAGTTATTGAATAATTATTGAGTACATTCCTGCTTCCTGACAGCATATATGGAATTGTGAACAAATGTGTATATGTTCACATATATACATTTCCTCCCTTTGAAGCACCTTATAGGAGAGATAAAATGGAAGAGAGATTACATATACATCTTACTATGTAGAAGAGCCATGCACATATACATTGTGTGCATATATTTGTGCATATAAAAGTTAATACATAGTGAATATGTGTGTACATGTATATATAAATTTATATATGCATATTTATATATATTTTATGTACATTAGTTTTGATAGTTAATATTTATATATCATTTATATATAACATAATAGTATAAAATATAATTATATTACTATATAAATACATATATAGACTTATGAATACAAATATTATATATGATCACCTTTATGTGAAACCTAATTGACAGCCAACATCTAGATGCAGAATTCCTTAATAAGCAATGATGTTTTCATCCAATACTAAAAAACTAATACTCCATCTCTATGCATCTACCAAAAAGAAAAAGAAATAACTGGCAATTTAGGTGTAATCTGACGAAATGTTAATTAATATCTCTGGCTTTCCTGACAGAAATGTCACATATGTTCCCGCTGCTGTGCAGAGCAGAAGCCTGCAGACCTGTTACTGCAAAGAAAGAGGAGACCATCTACGCGCGGAACCAGCTGGGGGACATGCTGGACAACTGTGTGGTCAGAGAAATAAAAGAGTATTTCAGGGACTGAAATGAGAGAAGAACCTTCTTTAGTCTAAAAAGACCTTGACAAGTTGTAGCCCTGGTGTGACAAGGGAACACCGTAAGATGTCGAGGCCCCAGGACAGTAACAAGGGGTGGGTGGCACTAGAGGCTTGTTGAAGTGGGAATGAGCCTAGAAAGAGAGGAGGGGAAGCGGGAGAGAAGACAGTGGCTGAGCTCCCATGGCAGCTGGCAACTTGTGTTGGTGAGAAATGGTCAAGGAACAGTCAATCAAATGTAAGCTGTCAGATATTATAGCAATGTAATCCCTTGCTTCTTTCACGGTGAAGTCTACTTGATGTCAGCCTTACGTCGGCAGTAACAGGGATGTGAGTTGTAGACTAGGGGAACTCAAGCAACAGGGATTCACAGAAATCTTGACGAACATGGAAACAATGAGATAGAACTTTGAGCCAGTTTTAGCTAAATCTGAAGAGTTTTTAATAAACGATTTTTCTTCTAGATCTAGTCCACTAGAAAATTACCATGTGGGAGACTAGGAAAGATGGTCGAATAAGAACAGCTGTGGTCTGCAGCTCCAAAGCAAGATCAACCCAGAAGGTGGGTGATTTCTGCTTTTCCAACTGAGCCTCCAATGGTGATACCCAGGCAAACAGGGCCTGGAGTGGACCTCCAGCAAACTCGAGGAGACCTGCAGCAAAAGGGCCTGACGGTTAGAAAGAAAACTGACAAACAGAAATCAACATGAACAAAAAGGATGTGCACACAAAAACCCCATCTGAAAGTCACCAGCATTAAGGACCAAAGGTAGATAAATCCATGAAGATGAGGAAAACCAGCGCAAAAGGCTGAAAATTCCAAAAACCAGAACGCCTCTTCTCCTCCAAAGGATCACAACTCCTTGCCAGCAAGGAAACAAAACTGGATGGAGAATGAGTTTCACGAATTGACAGAAGTAGGCTTCAGAAGGTGGGTAATAACAAACTGCTATGAGCTAAAGGAGCATGTTCTAACCCAATACAAGGAAGCTAACAACCTTGAAAAAAGGTTAGAGGAATGCTAACTAGAATAAGTTTAGAGAAGAACATAAAGAGCCTGATGGAGCTGAAAAACACAGCATGAGAACTTCGTGAAGCATACAAGTATCAATAGCCGAATTGATCAAGCGGAAGAAAGGATATCAGAGATTGAAGATCAACTTAATGAAATAAAGCAAAAAGACAAGATTAGAGAAAAAAGAATAAAAAAATAAATAAATGAACAAAGTCTCCAAGAAATATGGAACTATGTGAAAAGACCAAACCTATGTTTGATTGGTGTACCTGAAAGTGATGGGGAGAATAAAACCAAGTGGGAAAATACTCTTCAGGATATTATCCAGGAGAACTTCACCAACCTAGCAAGACAAGCCAACATTCAAATTCAGGAAATATAGAGAACACAACAAAGATACTCTTTGAGAAGAGCAACCCCAAGACACATACTCATCAGATTCAGCGAGGTTAAAATGAAGGAAAAAATGTTAAGGGCAGCCAGAGAGAAAGGTCGGGTACCCCCAAAGGGAAGCCCCTCAGACTAACACCAGATCTCTCTGTAGAAACCCGATAAGCCAGAAGACAGTGGGGGCCAATATTCAACATTCTTAAAGAATTTTCAACCCAGAATTGCATATGCAGCCAAACTAAGCTTCATAAGCAAAGGAGAAATAAAATCCTTTACAGACAAGCAAATGCTGAGAGATTTTGTCACCACCAGGTCTGCCTTACAACAGCTCCTGAGGAAAGCACTAAATATAGAAAGAAAAAAACGGTACTAGCCACTGCAAAAACAAACCAAATTGTAAAGACCATAGACACTATGGAGAAACTGCATCAACTAATGGGCAAAATAACCAGCTAGCACCATAATGACAGGATTAAATTCACAAATAACAATATTAACCTTAAATGTAAATGCAAATTGGATAAAGAGTCGAGACCAATCGGTGTGCTGTATTCAGTAGAACCATCTTACGTTTAAAGACATACATAGGCTCAAAATAAAGGGATGGAGGAATAAGCAAACGGAAAGAAAAAAAAGTCAGGGTTTGCAATCCTAGTCTCTGATAAAGACTTTAAACCAACAAAGATCAATAAGACAAAGAAGGACATTACATAATGGTAAAGGGATCAATGCAACAAGAAGAGCTAGTTATCCTAAAAATATATGCACTCAATAAGACACCTTAGCTCTTGTCTAAGGCAAGCTCTTAGATACCTATAAAGAGACTTAGACTCCCACACAATAATAATGGAAGACTTTAACACCCCACTGTCAATATTATATCAATGAGACAGAAAATTAACAAGGATATTCAGGACTTGAACCCAGCTCTGGACCAAACAGACCTAATAGACATCTACAGAACTCTCCACCCCAAATCAACAGAATATAATTCTTCTCAGCACCACATCGCACTTATTCTAAAGTTTACCACATAATTGGAAGTAAAACACTCCTCAGCAACTGTAAAAGAATGGAAATCATAACAAACGGTCCTCAGACCACAGTGCAATCAAATTAGAACTCAGGTTTAAGAAACTCACTCAGAACTGCACAACTACATGGAAACTGAGCAACCTGCTCCTGAATGGCTACTGGGTAAATAATGAAATTAAGGCAGAAATAAATAAGTTCTTTGAAACCAATTCAGATACAATGTACCAGAATCTCTGGGACACAGCTAAAGCAGTGTGTAGAGGGAAATTAATAGCACTAAATGCCCACAAGAGAAGGCACGAAAGATCTAAAATCGATACCCTAACATCACAATGAAAAGAACTAGAGAAGCAAGAGCAAATAAATTCAAAAGCTGGCAGAAGACAAGAAATAACTAAGATCAGGGCAGAACTGAAGGAGATGGAGACACCAAAAACTCTTCAAAAACTCAATGAATCGAGGAGGTGCTTTTTTGAAAAGATTAACAAAATAGACCACTAGCCAGAATAATAAAGAAGAAAAGAGAGAAGAATCAAATAGACACAATAAAGAAACGATAAAAGGGATATCAACAGTGATCCCACAGAAATACAAACTACCATCAGAGACTACTATAAACACCTCTACGCAAATAAACTAGAAAATCTAGAAGAAGTGGATAAACTCCTGGACACATACACCCTCCCAAGACTAAACCAGGAAGAAGTCAAATCCCAGAATAGACCAATAACAAGTTCTGAAATTGAGGCAGTCATTAATAGCCTACCAACCAAAAAAACCCTAGGACCAGACGGATTCACAGCCTAATTCTACCAGAGGTACAAAAAGGAGCTGGTACCATTCTTTCTGAAACTATTCCAAATGACAGAAAAAGAGGGACTCTTCCCTAGCTCATTTTATCAGGGCCAGCATAGCATCATCCTGATACGAAAACCAGGCAGAGACACAACAACAAAAAAAAGAAGATTTCAGGCCAATATTCCTGATGAACATCAATGCGAAAATCTTCAATAAAATACTGGCAAGCCGAATTGAGCAGCACTTCAAAAAGCTTATCCACCATGATCAAGTTGGCTTCATCCCTGGGACACAAGGCTGGTTCAGTATATGAATTATCAATAAACAAAATCCATCACATAAAGAGAACCAATGACAAAAACCACCTGATTATCTCAATAGATGCAGAAGAGGCCTTCGATAAAATTCAACATTCCTTCATACTAAAAACTCTCAATAAACTAGGTATTGATGGAATATATCTCAAAATCATAAGAGCTATTTATGACAAACCCACAGCCAATATCATACTGAATGGGGAAAAGCTGGAAGCATTCCTTTGAAAACTGGCACAAGACAAGGATGCCCTCCCTCACCACTCCTATTCAACACAGCACTGGAAGTTCTGGCCAGGGCAATCAGGCAAGAGAAAGAAATAAAGGATATTTAAATAGGAAGAAAGGAAGTAAAATTGTGTCTGTTTGCAGATGACACGGTTGTATATTTAGAAAACCCTATCATCTAAGCCCAAAATTTTCTCCTTAAGCTAATGAGCAACTTTAGCAAAGTCTCAGGATACAAAATCAATGTGCAAAAATCATGAGCATTCCTATACACCAATAATAGACAGACAGCCAAATCATGAATGAACTCTCATTCACAGTTGCTACAAAGATAATAAAATACACAGGAATACAACTTACAAGGAAGGTGAAGGACCTCTTCAAGAGAACTACAAACCACTGCTCAAGGAAGTGAGAGAGGACACAACCAAATGGAAAAACATTCCATGCTCATAGATAGGAAGAATCAATATTGTGAAAATGGCCATATTTCCCAAAGGAATTTATAGATTCAATGCTATCCCCCTCAAACTACCATTGACTTTCTTTACAGAATTAGTTTTAGAATTAGAAAACATTACTTTAAATTTCATATGAAACCAAGAAAGAGCCCATATAGCCAAGACAAGCCTAAGCAAAAACAGCAAGGCTGCAGGCATCATGCTACCTGACTTCAAACTCTACTACAAGGTTATAGTAACCAAAACAGTATGGTACTGGTACCAATACAGACATACAGACCAATGCAACAGAACAGAGGCCTCAGAAATAAGACCATACATCCACAACCATCTGATCTTTGACAAATCTGACAAAAACAAGCAATGGAGAAAGGATTCCCTATTTAATAAATAATGTTGGGAAAACTGGCTAGCCATATGCAGAAAACTGAAACTGGACCCTTTCCTTACACCATATACAAAAATTAACTCCAGATGGATTGAAGACTTAAATGTAAGAACTAAAACCATAAAAATCCTAGAAGAAGGCCGGGCACGGTGGCTCAAGCCTGTAATCCCAGTACTTTGGGAGGCCGAGACAGGCGGATCATGAGGTCAGGAGATCGAGACCATCCTGGCTAACATGGTGAAACCCCGTCTCTACTAAAAATACAAAAAATTAGCCAGGCATGGTGGCGGGTGCCTGTAGTCCCAGCTACTTGGGAGGTTGAGGCAGGAGAATGGCGTGAACCCGGGAGGCGGAACTTAAAGTGAGCTGAGATCCGGCCACTGCACTCCAGCCTGGGCGACAGAGAAAGACTCCGTCTAAAAAAAAAAAAAAAAAAATCCTAGAAGAAAAACTAGGCAATACCATTTAGGACATAGGCATGGGCAAAGACTTCATGTCTAATACACCAAAAGCAATGGCAACAAAAGCCGAAATTGACAAATGGGATCTAACTAAACTAAAGAGCTTCTGCATAGCAAAAGAAACTATCATCAGAAAGAACAGGTAACCTACAGAATGGGAGAAAATTTTTGCAATCTATCCATTTGACAAAGGGCTAATATCCAGAATCTACAAAGAATGTAAACGAATTTACAAGAAAAAAACCAAACAACCCCATCAAAAAGTGGGTGAAGAATATGAACAGACACTTCCTGGAAGAAGACATTTATGCAGCCAACAGACATGAAAAAAAGTTCATCATCACTGATCATTAGAGAAATGCAAATCAAAACCACAATGAGATACCATCTCACGCTACTTAGAATGGCCATTATTAAAAAGTCAGGAAACAATAGATGCTGGAGAGGATGTGGAGAAATCGGAATGCTTTTGCACGGTTGGTGGGAGTGTAAATAAGTTCAATCATTGTGGAAGACAGTGTGGCGATTCCTCAACAATCTGGAACCAGAAATACCATTTGACCTAGCAATCCCATTACTGGGTATATACCCAAAGGATTATAAATCATTCTACTAAAAAGACACATGCACAGTGCTTTATGTTTATTACAGCACTATTCACAATAGCAAAGACTTGGAACCAACCCAAATGCCCATTAATGATACACTGGATAAAGAAAATGTGGCACATATACACCATGGAATACTATGCAGCCATAAAAAAGGATGAGTTCATGTTCTTTGCAGGGACATGGATGAAGCTGGAAACTATCATTCTCAGGAAACTAACACAGGAACAGAAAACCAAACACTGCATGTTCTCACTCATAAGTGGGAGTTGAGCAATGAGAACACATGGACTCAGGGAGGGGAGCATCACACACTGGGACCTGTCGGGGGGTGGGGGGCTAGGGGAGGGATAGCAGTAGGAGAAATATCTAATGTAGATGACAGGTTGATGGGTGCAGCAAACCACCATGGCACGTGTATACCTACGTAACAAACCTGCACGTTCTGCACATGTATCTCAGAACTTAAAGTATAATTCAAAAAGAAAGAAAATTACTATGTGAATGTTTCACAATTCTTTCATAATCCTTAAGTCTTCAGATGGCTACTATTCAACTGTGTAGATTTAGGAGAAGGTGGCCTATACATCATGGCATGGGGGAGGAATAACTTAATGTTAATTAAGAGTTCACAGTAATTAACATTTCTACATATTACACCTGAATTGCCCGAGTTGTTTCTTTTTCATTTTGGTTGACCCCACTCACAATGATCAATGGCATCAATTTTACTTTAGTAAACCTCATTATCATTGAGTGACCTGTTGTGCCCTGTGATAGGTGTTAAGTATGAAACTGAGAATGAGGAATGATATGTGACTTCACAGAATTATGATGAAGTGTGGAAATCATAGATGCCACTGTAGAAGTAGAGGATGGAGGCTGTGTGGCATATGAGTTGAGAATGTAGACTTCAGAGACAACAGGACCCATCACTCTTTACTTTATGAGCTTGGACTAATTACTTGTATGTTCAAAAGTTCAGTCTCTACCTCTGTAAAAAGAAAGATAATGCTATTCACTATCTGAATAAAATAAAACTGAAAATAAGCCAAAGCCCAATAACTTGTTTATTAATGAAGGAAGGCTTTTTCAAAAAAAGTTACTCACAAAAGAAGATTGTAAAAGTATTTCTAGCAAGTCACCTTTTAGTAAGAAGCTATCAAATCATATCAAGGAAGGAGGCAGGTGAGCATTTAGAAAGAATCACCGATATGCTTTTTTTAAAAAAGAAAAATATAAGAGCACTCCAAATGTACTGTTTTTCTCTCAAAAGATGAGGCATTAATCATGCTAAATATTTGACAACTAGGGAGCGGGATTAAGAAAAACAACATGAAGTAGAAGTATTAAGAACAAACATAAACTTCTGGAAAAGTCCTAACTGATCAATTGTTGGTCTTAACTCTTTACTTCCTTCATGAATTTACTTATACATTCAAGGATATGTTGATCATTTGAGTAGCTGCTTATGAGAATATGGAGCTATAAAACAATCAGAGAATTCAGACAGAAGTATTCACACTTTGAATGTGTTTATTAAATGTTTATAATCAGAAAGAAAAAAAATCCCTATTCTTAACATATTCATTATAGCACTATGGACAAGTGGAAGTAACTGAAAATTAGAAGTATCCCAATAATAATGATGCAGGTGGGTAGGTGAGCCCCAGAGTTGGGGCTTAGCCTGGGAGGGTTCTTGGCTTTACCCAGGAAAGAATTCAAGGGCATGCTGGTGGTAAGAGAAAGCAACCTTCATTGAACCAGTACTGCTCCTTGCAGTACTGGCAGTGTGCCCTGATATAGCAGCATATTAGGCTGCTGGCAGCTGTACTTATACTCACTTTTAATTATATGTTAATTAAGAGGCACAGTATTCAGAACTTTCTGGAAAGAGGGTTGGGAGTTCCACGAATCATATAAGGTAACTTTCTAGCCATTGCCATGGCCTGTTGCCATGGTATTTGTAAACTGTCATGGTGCTGGTGGGTGTGTCTTTATGCTAATGAGCAGTGAGGGCACCTAAAGGTCACTTTCATAGCCATCTGCTGGTTTTGGCCCACTTGTCTTGGCTGCATCCTGTTTTGATCAGATCCTGCTTTGATAAACAGGGCCATGACTGGAAAACAAGTCCTGCCAGCCCCCTACCTCGGTAATACAACAGTTAAGGAAGATATAGCTCAGCAACCTAATGGGAAGCTATGCAGTCACAATCAACCTTTAAGCCAATCATTTAATGAACACCTATTATGAGTCAAACAGTGTGCTCGGAACTAAGTATCTAATAAAGACGGAGATAGAAGTAGACTTTGCTCCAAAGAGTTTAAAGTCTACTGTCAGACACAAATGGATATTAAATAAATAATTATACTCAGAAATATTTGTTTTATGTTCTAGGAAGTGCTATTAAGGAAATAAGCAGGATACCATGGAGGATAAAAGTAAAAAAGGGGCAATACGGCTTACACAGTGCCAGTTAGTGCAGGCTTTTCTGGAGAATGGTCCAGAATTAGCACAGGAGGGGTGTAACAGGGGGCTGCACTGTGGGAAAAGGGGAGGTGGCTGAGGAATTGAGTTTATGTGGAGAGATAACAAATATCTATCTATGCCGTTATTTCAATTGTGGATGAAAGAAAAACTAACATTAATTGAACGTGAATCTATGCTAGGCACCATGGTAAGTGCTTTGCATTTATTATCTTATTTAACCCTCAAACAATGCAGTGATGCATATTTTTACTAAATAGGTTAACTAACTATATCAAAGTTACACAACCAGGATTCAAACCAAGATAGTCTGAATGAAAGCCTTTGGTCTTAGTCACTACGCTATGGCTGTATACAAGTTTGAAGAAGACTATGAAGATAATTTTGTTTACTGGGGAAGCAGGATTACAGAGTGTATTCTTTAATGTTGATCACTCTCAAAGGTGTTATAATATTTTGGCCAGAAATAATAGTTTCTGTTAATTAACATTTCCCCTTTTCTATATTAAAGAGGAAAGTTGAAGTACTCTTCCCCTCCAACAAAAAAATGTTTTCTTTTTAAAAATAGGATTTAATTTCTTATAAAACTCTTAGGTGTTTAATTTTATCAAAGTAATAACACACATACATTCAAAAAGTACCAGCAGGGTGGTAATTAGTAACACAACTGTCCAAGAAGAAACAATGGTCCTAGCCGGGTGCGGTGGCTCATGCCTGTAATCCCAGCACTTTGGGAGGCTGAGGTGGGTAGATCGCTTGAGGTCAAGAGTTCAAGACCAGCCTGGTCAACATGGTGAAATCCCATCTCTACTAAAAATACAAAGAAAATTAGCTGGGCATCGTGGTGCACACCTGTAATCCCAGCTACTTGGGAAGCTGAGGCAGGAGAATTGCTTGAACCTGGGAGATGGAGACTGCAGTGAGCCGAGATCATGCCATTGTACTGCAGCCTGGATGACAGAGCAAAACTCTGTCTCCAAAAAAAAAAAAAAAGAAAGAAAAGAAAAGAAAAAAAGAAATAATAGTCCTTTGCCCATTCTCCCAATTTTTTTTCTACTTGCCTACAGTTGTTTCTAATGTCATTTACCTCCCATTTCCAAATCAAATGTTAGAACAGCTGTTTCTTGATTTTTAACCTTTAGATGGTATCTGTTACTTTCCTTTTATTGAGGTTGAGAAATAATCTATTTTATAAAATCTTTGCTAGCTATAAACTCACACAGACTACCCCTCATTCTTCCAATATACTTATATCACCCTTTGAAATGAAATCAGTACTTAGGGTTTACATTCCTATGACTATGCAAATATTCCTTACAGTTAAGCAGCACATTACATTATACTTACACCTCCTTTCTTGAACAACTTTTAATTGTATAACAACAATGACAAAAACCCATTTGTGTCATCTTACATGGAATACAAAATGATACTTTTAAAAAAACGTTGTATAAGTAATACAGTAGCCTCCAGGGTACATGCTATTAATTTTCTAAAAGTTAGTTTTAGATGTTCCTTCACTTATGAAAACATCCAGCTGTTAGAACCTTCATTTGTATATTTCTATTAAATATATGATTTAAGTAACATTAATGCTCTTCCAGTCTCAATCTATTTTGAATTGAACTTTGTCTCAGATTTGTCTCTATTTGATATTTCTTGTTTTCTACAAAATGTGTTGATCAAAGTTTAGTCTCATGTTTAATCAAGTTCCCAAGTAATTCATCATTGCCTTATTTTATAATCTAAAACCACTTGAAAGTTTTCTCTACAAAAAGCACCAGTAAGCTGAGACCAAAAAAAAAAAAAAGAAAATTAAAAGTAAGTGTTGAAGCTGAATCACAACAGCAGAGTGGTGTGTTCAGTATTTATCCCAATCAGTGACTGAGCTGAGTGTGAACAGACCTAGGTGGAGAGGTAAAGACCCTGCAACATCTGCAACCAATCCCATAAAAAGCGAAATGACAGGGACATTTAGTGATGGGATTGTTTCTTTGCCAACATTTTACTTAGAAAGATCTTTCAAGATTCTACTTAGAAATAAAAACAGCACAATGAGTATACCATTTCTGTGAGATGTAACACCCGGGTACTCTAAGTTATGTGAAGAATGTATTTAAGTATCTGCTTGAAATCTGGGACCATTATCAAACCATCCAGAGCTACCGACGCTGTTGCTTGATCTCTTCTTTCAGCCTTTTCCACCCACGAAAATTCTTTGCATTACTTGTGCATTGAATTTGCTAGTCTCGAATGTCCATCAAGATAGTAATTTATGAAGTGAAAAAGCCTCTGCTCTAGACTTGATTTCTTCTCGCATGTATTCATTTTATTCTGGGTCTCAGGCCCCACCTCTCTGTACTTCTCTCCTAGTCTCCCACACTTTGTCTTTAGGTCACTTGTGAAGATTGTGGAGAGTCCTAAAAGGAGTGTGCTTAACAAGGACTTTTGACCATAAAAACAATGAAGCAGGAAATTCAATATTTGAAATAAATCTCTTTGTTCCCTGGCCTTCAGATGTGATTGTGACGAGATTTTAGTACCTATTCTGTTGTTCGTGTGTCTAAATATAACATGTGCAGGACTAGTTTTCCCCTACATTTTTCTTCATAATGGCAAAACTGGCCTCACAGTAAACATTTCTGAGAAGTAGAAAACCAGCATATTGTTTACAGGACATTAACAAAATCAGATAGAGACAAAATAATGTTCAATATGTGGAATTAAAGCAATAGATTTCAGTACTGACAGAAACCTGACCTGAATTTTTCTAGTTACAAATGTGACCCTTTCCATCTGATTTGTAAAACCACACAATTTAAATTCCATAAATACATATATACATATATATATGTATGTTGATTATATTATCTATGACTCAATGTGTAAATTTGGAAGGACTCTAGGTCCTTTATCTACCTATACAATTCAGATAATTCCAGCCTTTTCTCTTTGTTCCTGTTGAAAATTTTATGAAGATTAAAGTTCTGAAAAATATGAAGTCCCAAATTGTCCCGATTATCATCATCTGGGCACAATTAGAAGAGACTGTTCTTTGTCATTGTCTTGTTCCTCAACACCTGTGCATCGCCAGGAACTTTGGTGAGTTCCCTGTGCTCAGATGTGCTCAGTGTGTCAAGCCCACCAACCATCTCATCGGTAGAACAGCTGTTCACTTCTTACCACCACAGCTCATTAAGTAGCAACCCTCATGTTCAAATGTATTTTGATCATGTCTAATGGGATCAAAAGAAAAGAAGGAATGTTTTAGTAATAACCCATACTCTCTGGTATTTTAATATTACATATTATATACTTGAATTATTTTACCCTGTGTATCCAACAAAAGGGTATGCATATTTATATGTATGGTACTTAATAACATGCCTTATATAAATGAAACTGTATTTGAACACAAATTCAAGTCTCTTTAGTTAGGAAGAGAGGAAGTGATCAAATAAATAGCTAAAGTGAGTAAATTTCAGGTGTTCTTACGACAAAACAAACAAAAGCTATGTGAGAAGAAGGATGTGGTAATTTGCTTGACTATAGTGGCCATTTACATATATATATCAAAATATTATACTGTAGACCTTAAAGATTTACAGTAAAAAATTAAGACACATGGGTATTAAAAATAGCAATTATTTTAAGGTTGGGAAAAGTCTGAGAAGGGAACAGGGATGGAGGGATCATGAGGGAAAGGAGGAATCCAAAATCATGGCTAGACTGGAAGTTTCAGTGGGAAGTCAGCCCAAGAGATACTATTTTATGGAGATGCCTGTTTTCAATCTCTTGTAATATTTGTATGTGTGTACATAAATGTGTATGTGTATATGCATTTGTGTGTGAAGAGACAAATATGTTCACCTTTAATATATTAATATTATTGTCAAATCACAAAGAGCTACTGAATGAAATAGTAGCTTTTACTGAAAGGAATTGGCAATAGTTTAGTTTTCACTTAGTTATAATGAATTTCACATGATAATGTTGACCTATGTATGGAAGAAAATCATCCTATTTCTCTAAGATGTAAACTTACATATATTTTTCCAGTGTCTGATGACTGAACATTCCCCTACTAGGGCTGGAGTAGAAGGAGCCACTTGCGTAGGGTGTGCAATTTAAAGAAATATAAAAAGTCAGCAATCAAGATTTTCCCTTTTGCCTTAGTCTCCAGTATGACTGTACATGGGACTGTTTCTAATTCTGTCTTTAAGTAAATTTTGATATTTTCTTCATTGTAAAATTTTTTCATTAATATTTATTTTTTTAAAAGTATTATTTTAAAATATAATTTATCTTGATTACTAAGTTTTGGTCCCTCTTAAATTTTGAGCTCCTGGAAATGCTTTACTTGTCTAACATTAATTCCAGCCCCTTCCTAAAAGATAAACGTCTTTATAATAAAATGCAGCAACATCTCAGTTAACTCAAAAAATAGAAAACAGTTTGTTCTGATGACATACTTTTTTTTAACTGCATGTTCATCTGCTGAAATAGTGAAATTGCCTGTAAGAAAGGGGATTTATGATTACCCTCCCATACAATTGCTAAAGGGATTTTTATCCATAGAACACTTGTTCATTTGTGCAAAGTTTTATGAGTTGATCTCTCAGCCTTGTACTTAAAAAAATATTTTCCTAACCACAAAATTGTAATCTAGTAACCAGATGTTAACTACAATGTCAGTGCTTTTGAAATATGCTACACTTAAAAAAATGGAGAGGACTTCCTGTTGCAGCTCCAACACTCAGAGAGCTTGGAAGTTGTCACTCTTATCCTTATGACAAGGAAAAAACTAAACAAATGAAAATCAATGACTTTTTGTTTTCTGCACCCAACAGAGAATTAAGGTTGCAGGGCAAACTGCCACCCTAAAATCTAGAGAGACAGACAAATTTAGAGAAATATAGCTGAGATCATTTTACCTGGGACAGAAGTCACTGGAGGTGTAATCTGGTAGGTACACTTAAGTGGTGATGCTGAATTTAGACAGGATTGATAATGAATAACTGCTGGAGGTTACAGTCCACTTACATTCATATTTCATGGATTTTTATATGAAAAAAATGCCAGCAGGTTCTCACAATAGTATTTAAGAAAAATCACCTTGTGTCTTTAGCATGAGAAGATAAAAATAAGTATTTTCAAATGATGCCCAATGTGTTCTCCATGACGAAGGCCCACTCTCAAGTGAAAAAAAAGAGTTCACCAGAGCCTAATCTCACACAGATAAAACAATAATCAATCATCCAACTCCAGCCCACTCCAACCTTTCTGTTGCATCTAGGAAGGGGAGAAAAAAATAGTAAGAAATATTTGTGAAAATCACAGCAGAGGGACATAAAGAGACTGAGATAACATGATAAGAATATAGAATGCCTCTCCTTTGCCACTCCTTACCACCACATTAACAGCGCTTTTTATAATATAAGTAGATAAAGCTGTCAGACTCCACTTAAGAAGGAGTCTCTAGGGAAATCTAAATGCAGCAGGGGAGATAACCCATGGACACCAGAGGAATATTAGCTTCAGACACCTACAGCCACAGGAAACAAATATAACCTAACCTATAGCCACATAAACATAAAATATCTCACTAAAGGCCTATATATCTCAGTTTTCTTTTGCTCGATACACTATACAGAGTTTTCTACAAAAAATTACAAAGCATGCTTAAAAAATTACAAGTCTGCAGATGCCAAAGCAAGCATCAGAACTGGACTTGGAAATGGAAGAGATTTTGGAATTTTCAGACAAGGATTTAAAAATAACTATAATTAACATGCTAATAGTTCTAATGAGGAGAGTAGACTACATGCAATAACAGATTGGTAGTATAAGCATAGAGATGAAAACTGTAAGACAGAATGAAAAGAAAATGCTAGAATTTAAAACCACAGTCATAGAAATAAAGAATGCCTTTGATGGACTCAGTAAGCTGAACTTGGCTGAAAGAATCAGTGAAAAAAAAAAAAAAAAAAAGAATCAGTGAATGTGAAGCAATACCATTAGAAACTTTCCAAACTAAAATGTAAATAGAAAAAAGAATGAATACACAGAACCTAATATCCAAGAACTGTGGAACATTTTTAAAAGATATGATATACATGTAATTGCAATATTAAAAGAAGAAAAAATGAGCAGAAGTAATATTTGAAGCAATAATCGTTAGCTGAGAATTTTCTAAAATTAATGTGTATGTGTACATTATATATATGTGTACATGTGTGTGTATATATATGTGTGTGTGTATATATCCAAGCTTACTATATCCAAATAAAAGAAAACCAAAGCAAAAGAAAACTTTGAAAGAAGCCAGAGGGAAAACATTATATCTATAGAGAAAAAATACAAATATTGTATGTTACATTTTATCAGCAACTTTGCAAATGAGAAGAAAGTGGGTGAAGTATTTAAAGTGTTGAAATAAAAACAACAATTTTATATTCAGAGAAATTAAATCTTCAAAATGAAGAAAATGTAAAACTTTCTACATAATTAAGAAAGCTTTGGAGAAGGAATAAATGAAAATAAAGTACAATCTTTATCTTATTCTTAATTGATAAGATAGATATTTACTTAAAATAATAAGAATGTATTATGTGACTGTAGCATGTGGTAAAGTAAAATTAATGACAGCAACCTTATAAGTCATTAGATGGAGAACTCTGAAATACTTTCCAGCACCTGCAAAATTCATGAAGCAGTATAAACTTATTTGAAAGAAAACTTAGGTTACTTATAAAATGTATATTGCAAACTTTAGGGCAAACAATAAGGTTTTTTAAAAGCTACATATAACTGAAATGCTAAGAGAAGAGAGAAAATAGAATTACATATACTGAATTAAAATCAGACCAGCCAGACAAAAGAAGGTGAATAAAGTTTGGGTGCGGTGGCTCAGGCCTGTAATTCCAGCACTTTGGGAGGCCCAGGTGGGCAGATCACCTGAGGTCAGGAGTTCAAAACCAGCCTGCCCAACATGGCAAAACCCTGTCTCTACAAAAAATTAGCCAGGCGTAGTGGCGGGCGCCTGTAATCTCAGCTACTCAGGAAGCTGAGGCAGGAAAATCACTTGAAACCTGGATGCAGAGGTTGCAGCGAGCAGAGATCGTGCCATTGCACTTCAACCTGGGTGACAAGAGCGAAATTCCATCTCAAAAAAAAGAAGGTGAATAAAAAAGCAGGAAAAGCAATGAATAAAATAGTTACAAATACAGTATATATTAACCCAACTATCAATCATCGCTTTGTCAGTGGTCTCAATACTTCAATTAAAGACAGGTTGCTAGAGTGGATTGGAATAAAAAAGACTCTACTGGCCGGGCGCGGTGGCTCAAGCCTGTAATCCCAGCAATTTGGGAGGCCGAGGCGGGCGGATCACGAGGTCAGGAGATCGAGACCATCCTGGCTAACACGGTGAAACCCCGTCTCTACTAAAAAAATACAAAAAACTAGCCGGGCGAGGTGGCGGGCGCCTGT
>NW_016806031.1:733808-756271 GCF_001698545.2 Rhinopithecus bieti | reverse complement strand
AAAAAAAAAAAAAAAAAAAAAAAAAAAAAAGACCCTACTATAAATTTTCTACAAGAAACCCTCTTTAAATATAAAGACACAGGTTTAATCTAAAGAGGCGGGAGAAAGATGTATGATACTAACACGAATCAAAAGAAAGTTGGTGTAGCTATATTAATTTCAGACAAAGTGGATTTCTGGGCAAGAAAAATTGTAAGAGAAAAAAGAGATATTACATGTTGATGAAGGGGTCAATTCTCTAGAAAGACAAATCCTTAATCTGTATATGTCTAATAACACAGACTCAAAATACATGAAGCAAAAACTGATAGAACTGCAAAGAAAAATAGACAAATCTATTACCATAGCTGAAGAATACAATACCCTTCTTTTATTAATATATATATATCAAGCAGGCAGAGAATCAGTAGGATGCAGTTGCTCTCAGTAGCATTATAATTAACATATTCTAATTGACATTTATAGAATTCTCCATCCAATGACAGCACAATATATATTCTTCTCACATTCACATGGAACATGCAACAAGATAGACCCCATTCTAGCTCATAAACACACCTTAACTAGTTAAAAAAAAAAAAAAAAAAAAAAAAAAAAAAAAAAAGACAGGAATTATGCAGAATGTGTTCTCTGACCACAGTGAAATCAAACTACAAATCAGTAACAGAATGGTATTTGGAAAATTTCCAAATATTTGAACATTAAACAAAGAACTTCTAAAGAAAAGACGGGTAAAAGAAATCTCTGGATACATTTTTTAAAAAAATTGAACCAGATGAAAATTAAAACACAACTTATCAAAATATGTGGAATGCATTGATAGCATTATTTGGAGGGAAAATTACATTATTAAATGCTTATATTAGGAAAAAAAGCTGAGGTGATGGTGATGTTAATTTGCTTTATTGTGGTGATTATTTTACAGTGGATATGTATATCAAATCACCAATTGTATACCTTAAGCATATACAATTTTTACTAGTCAAATATACCTCAATAAAATTTTAAAAGGAATGATAATTTAAAAAGGCAAGAAAATCTAAAATCAATAATCTAAGCTTCCATCTTAGAGAATTACAGAAAGAAGAAATAATTTATGCTCAAAACAACTATAAAAAATCATAAAAATTAGAGTAGAAAGCTCTACTGTAGAACAAAAACCCTCCTGGAACTTATAGGCAATTACAGCAAGGTTGTAGGATGTGGGCTGATAGACAAATGTCAGTTGCTTTCTTACATACCAGCAATGGATAACTGAAACTTGGAATTAGAAACATAATACCATTTCTATTAGCACCGGAAAACACTTAGATCTAAGTTTAACAAAATACGTACAAGATCTTTATGAGGAAAGCCACAAAATTCTGATGAAAGAAAAAATTCTGATAAAAAAGACCTAAATAGGCCAGGCGCGGTGGCTCACGCCTGTTATCCTAGCACTTTGGAGGTCGAGGCGGGCGGATTACCAGGTGAGGAGATCAAGACCATCCTGGATAACAAGGTGAAACCCCATCTCTACTAAAAAAATACGAAAACTAGCCGGGCGTGGTGGCGGCGCCTGTAGTCCCAGCTACTCGGGAGGCTGAGGCAGGAGAATGGCGTGAACCCGGGAGGCGGAGCTTGCAGTGAGCTGAGATCCGGCCACTGCACTCCAGTCTGGGCCAGAGAGCGAGACTCTGTCTCCGGGGGAAAAAAAAAAAAAGACCTAAATAAACGGAAAGCAATTCCATGGTTCACAGATATGAAGACTCAGTTTTGTCAACATGTTATTAACTTTATGTATAAATTCAACACAGACCCAGTCAAAATACTAGCAAGTTACTTTGTGAAAATCAACAAACTACAAGAAAGCTGTAGTAATCAAGACAGTGTACTATGGGTGAAATAATAGACGAATAGAACAATGCAATGGAATAAAGTGCCGAGACGTAGACCCATATAAATATGGTCAATTGATCTTTGGTCAAAAAGCAAATCAATTTAACAGAGAAAATATTTTTTTTTTAAATGGAAACATTTATTTGAATATTTCTTAGAGGTTTCAGGTATTTATAAAAATATTTGATTACAAAAGGAGAAAAAAGATGGTTCTAAAATGCAACCCAATAAGATGCCAAGTAACAACTGTAAAACACTTAAATATTTAATACGAATATAAGTTGCAAGGTGCTTGGATCAAGCCGGTATATCTCCTCTTCTTAAACAGATTAATTTTCGTATGTTTCTCAATTTAAAACTATAGTTTCCGTGCATTGAAAGCACAAGATATGGGTGAAACCTGGAGGGAACTTACTCAGTTCTTGCCAAAGAGCAGATAAACTGGTAAAACTAAATTATAGTGGACCTAATCTCCAAGTTGTCACAGCTGGTATGGTTTTCCTTGAGCTGTATTCGTGTTCAAACCTGGCATTAGTCTTTACATAGCTATAAATTAAACTTTCAAAGTAACTCTTGAACTTTTGTACTTTGACATCATTAAAACTACTCTGAATGTCATTCTTCCAAGATAGAAGATACTGAATTTAAAAAATTACTTTATGCTGCGACTTTTTTTTTTTTAAGACAGAATCTTGCTCTGTGGCCCAGGTTGGAGTGCAGTGGTGCGATCCTGGCTTCTGGCTCGCTGCAAGCTCTGCCTCCCCGGTTCACGCCATTCTCCTGCCTCTGCCTCAGCCTCAGCCTCCCGAGTAGCTGGGACTACAGGCGCCCGCCACCACGCCTAGCTAATTTTTTGTATTTTTTAGTAGAGACGGGGTTTCACCATGTGAGCCAGGAAGGTCTCGATCTCCTGGCCTCGTGATCTGCCCGCCTCGGCCTCCCAAAGTGCTGTGATTACAGGCGTGAGCCACTGCACCCGGCCAATGCTGGGACTTTCTTTGAAGGAGGAAAGCAAAAATTATCCTACATTTTAGTAAACACAGGCACTTATTTATTTAAAAAATACTCCTAACTAAAACTATGCAACTTGGGATCCGTTGGCCACAGTGAAACCTAAACAACATGCAGGACTTTCCTTGCATATTCAAATAATGCTGTAGGCCTATCATCATACTGATGACTGGGGGCCAGAAACCAATGGAGCAGGACATTAGCAAATTAGTTAAGACTTCAGAAAAAAAAAAAAATGCTACAATATATAACAACCTACAGATAATACATTTGATACATTTGCAAACTTGAACACCTTAGAACTTTTAAACACATGTTTGAACAGTGGACTAAAGGAAATGTAATGTTTCATTTTCTGGAAACACCAGATGCTTTTGTAGTTTATTATTTAGAGGTCTTTGTGATACGTAGTGAACATCAGCAAAACATGATCTGTTCAGTCCCAAATGTAGGAATTGGGAAATGGAAGTTCTCACTGTTCCTTAGCCATTTAAATCAGTAGGGCAAGGGGCGAAAAGAGGATTCTGAGGATGCCCAGTAATACACACGCCCTGGGTTAATGACACGTGTTTCCCTGCAAAGCCAAATTATATTTACTGTGGTACCAGTGTATCTCAAATAGAATTTGAGTTCACCAGAGTTCAGAATTGTTTTCCAGATGCTGCCTTGCTTACCCTGCAGCCAAACACCCAGCACACTTCTTTGCTTATTTGATGAATATGTATTGCACACTGTTTAGCAGGAATGTGTGGAATTAGAGATGGTACCCATCTCCCAGATTCAGTTTCTTAGGCACTATGGCAAAGTTCCAAAACATGAATGGGTAAAATCAAACTTAGAAAAAATGGCTAAGATAGGAAATTTTATGTTAGCTGTACTTTATCACAATTTTTAAAAATCAAAGTTGTATGTTCAAAGGCACCATGTTGGGTGGTATAAAGTAGTAGCTAACATTGTTCTTCCCATCTACATGAGCATACATCCATCACACATATGGTAAAGTGCCTTATGTTGTATCAATTACTGCAGCTCTACTGGCTTCCTGTGTCTTCATTCTCAAAGCAGGGTTTTGTGTGAGAGCTGATTTCTAAAATCCTTTCTAGCTGTGCCTATCATTCTTTGAGTCACAGATAACACATTTTTCCAAGACAATGTGGGCCATGTTGATTCAGGGAGAAGGCTTATTTTTTGAATGTTCAATTTGTTCACAACCTAGACATTGGTTATTATACACTGATACTCTTTAAAAATCCTATGCTTAAACAAAATTAGACCTTTTGTAGACTTTGAAGACCAGTCTTGCTCAAAATCACTTGATGTTCCCATCTAGTAGTCAACAGCTTTGTTGAGGCACAATTGTCATATTTGTATATAAAATTTCAATTGCCCAATGAATCAAAATTTTTAATGCAATATTCTTTAATCAAATTGCATATAAAAACATTAAGAGTACTAGTATTAGTGGGCAACATAGGTCACATGAGCAATATAAGGACATCTTTAGGTGTGTCAAAATAAAAAAACATTTATTCATAGTTGGATACTCACTGGAATCAAGGCCAATGGTTTAGTGTTAAACTGAAGGAACACAGTTAAAGACTATACAAGATAATCTACAAATTTATTCCTGAATATGATATCTAAAATTTAAGATGCTAAAGTAGGGATTTTTCTAATATATTTTAGTTCTCTCAGAATAGAGCCCCCTTTTTGACTTTGAAGTCTTTAGTTCAAATTTCTCACATCTTGTTTGAGATGTGTTTTTAGGAATATATTATTCAACAAAGTCCAGCACTTATTGAATTGGCAACCAGAATAATATCTCTCAGATTAAAAGACATATAAAATACGGTGGTATTTTAGGTCGGGCGCAGTGGCTCACACCTGTAATCCCAGCATTTTGGGAGGTTGAGGCGAGTGGGTCACCTGACATCAGGAGTTCAAGACCAGCCGGACCAACATGATGAAACCCCATCTCTACTAAAAATACAAAAAATTAGCTGGGCATGGTGGTGTGTGCCTGTAGTCTCAGCTACTCAGGAGGCTGTGACAGGAGAATTGGTTGAACCTGGGAGGCAGAGGTTGGAGTGAGCTGAGAGAGCTACAGAGCTGAGTGGGCTACAGAGATAAGACTCCATCTAAAAAAAAAAAAAAAAAAAAAAAAAGACGGTATTTTATGTTTTTATCTGATGTCTTTTCATTATAATTTTCCACTTACCAGTTAAAGATGTGTTTATCCCACATAGTGAGTATGCACTTGTGGCTTGTTCAAGTATTGGCTATAAAAATAGCCCTATTCTCATACGACTTTTGAAGTGAAAGGATAGGGAATTCAATCAGCACCAATAAATGTCTGCAAATACAACTACAAACATATATGAGGATGGGAAGAAGTATGCTATAGAATCGGAAAGATGGGGAGTTGTTTTTTTGAAAAGATGGATCTACACATTTCAGTGGGGCAGAAGAATGCTGGGAAAGTCAGTGGATTAGGTAAAGACTTGGAGACTTAGATGGGATGATAAAAATCAAGTTTCATTAAAGTAGGATGCTCAATTGGGAGTAGAAAGAGTGGACTTGCAGTGAAATGCTGAAGACCATTGTTAACAAATTACATATGATGAGGAAGATGAAAGATGACAGAGACATGAATAGGGACATTATTAAGTAACAATCGGAAAAGAACTTTAGCAGTGCTAAATTCTGTCAAATCTTCTTTCTGTTTCTCTTTCACAGACTATTTACTTTGGCCTTGCCACATTTGCTCTGATTTGGCATTTTTCAGCTCCTGAACTAGCCGTCTCCACAGTCTTCCAAATGCTGCTCTTCCAAAATTTTCTCTTGCTTCAATCCATTTTATAGGGCTATGAGGTTAATCTTCCAAAAACAGTATTCATAGTGTGAATTTTCTCCTACGAAAGCTTCAGTGCTTCCCTAAGATAGACGATGTATCCCTCAAATCTGAAACCTGTACTCAAAACTCAAGTGCTCTCCATTTGTATCCTGGTTTCCCATGTTTTACGTTCCTCAAAACCTTTACTGAAATGTATCGCTTTACCCTGCTGTTCTTTCCACTTGGAATAATAACGCTTAATATTAAATGCTTACATGAAGAATATATTTGTTCATTCATTTAAGGTATATCTGCTCAACACAGTGCAGTTGATTCTTCTTTGAGATTCTGCAGAAGTTTATCTTTCTCTATGATGTCTTCTCCTTCATTCTCCCAGAAACAATCCTTTCAGTAACAGAGTCTGCATGGGTTTTATTCCACCTGTTGCATGGAATTGCCACCCACTTTTCTAGGTAATATTGGAGGTTCTACAAGAACAGAGACTATGCATTGTTCAAATTTGCAGCCCCCACAATGCCTCGCATAATGCTTTGCTGAAATATGTGTGAACTGAAGTAATGAAATAAATACTTTTCCTAACGTAAGTTTTCTATAGAAGAACAGCACTGACTAACTAACAAGGGATAAAGAAAAGCCCAGTCAAGATTAGAGAACTGTAACATCAAAAACAAAATTTCCCCATCACAATTTCATCTTTAGCAGCTCTAAGTTGCTTTTATTTTATTGTTTTAATTGACAAATAATAATTGTGTATGTTTGTGGGGTAAATTTGATGTTTTGATCTATTTATATATTGTAGAAAAATTCAATTAAGCTAATTAACACATCCATCACATCACCAAATTATTATGGTTCTGTGGTGAGAACATTAACAATTTATTACTTTAAAAGTTTTGAAATATAGGCTGGGTGCAGTGGCTTGCCCCTGTAATCCCAGCGCTTTGGGAGGCCGAGGTGGGCGGATCACAAGGTCAGGAGATTGAGACCATCCTGGCTAACACGATGAAATCCCATCTCTACTAAAAATACAAAAATTAGCTGGGCAAGCTGGCAGGCGCCTCTAGTCCCAGCTACTTGGGAGCCTGAGGCAGGAGAATGGTGTGAACCTGGGAGGCGGAGCTTGCAGTGAGCGGAGATGGCACCGCTGCAATCCAGCCTGGGCGACACAGTGAGACTCCGTCTCAAAAAAAAAAAATAATAATAATAAAACTAAATAAATAAATAACATTTTGAAATATATAAGGCATTATTATTAACTGTGGTCACCCTGCAGTGCAACAGATCACTAAAAGTTATTCAATCAATTTAATAGAAACTTTGTACCCTATGACTGCCATTTTCCCTTTTGCAATCTTTTCCCCTCCTTCTAGCCTCTGGTAATTACCTTTCTACTCTCTGTTTCTGTGAAATTGCTTTTGTAAATTCCACATATAACTGAGCTCTTATAGTATTTGTCTTTCTGTGCATTTCATTTAAGATAATGTTTTCCAGTTCTATGTATGTTGCCATAAATGATAGCATCTGCCTCTTTTTAAACACTAAATAATATTCCATTGTGTATATATACCATATTATCTTTTCATCTGTTGATGAACACATAGGTTGCTTCCTTATCTTGGCTACTGTGAAAGATACTGAAATGAACACGAGAGTGCAAACATCGCTTTGACATGCCTATTTAGATTCTTTTGGATATATACCTAGAAGTGGGATAACTGGATCATATGATAATTATTTTAGCTTTTTGAAGAACTTATGTTTTCCAAAATGGCTATACTAATTTACATGACCACCAACAGTGTATAAGTGTTCCCTTTTCTCCACACCCTTACTAATACTTTTTATCATTCATCTTCCTGATAAAAGCCATTCACCATAATCAAGAGGAATTTATCCCACGTATGCAAGAATGGCTCAATATACATAAGTCAATAAATGTGATACATCATATTAACAAAATGAAAGACAAAAACCACATGATAATCTCAATAACTACAAAAAGAGAATTTAACAAAGTTCAACATTCATTCATATAAACGTTTTCACAAAATAGGCATAGAAGGAATATACTTTAACACATAAGGCTATATATGACCAGCCCACAACTATCACCATAGTGGTGAAAAGTTGAAAGCTTTTCCTACAAAGATCAGGAACAAGACAAGAATGCCCACTCCCACCACTTCTATTCAACATAGAACTGGAAGTTCCATCAAGAGCAATTAGGCAAGAAAAAAAATAATAAAAGGCATTCATATATCAATGGAAGAAGTGAAATTGTCTGTTTGGTGATGACATGATCTTCTACACAGAAATCCCTAAAAACACCACCAGAAAGCTGTTAGAATTAATAAACAAATTCATCAAAGTTTCAGGTTACAAAATCAACACCAAAAAAGTTAGCATTTCCATACACTAACAACAAACTATCTGAAAAATAATTTAAAAAAAAAATACCATTTAAAATAGTATCAAAAAATAAAATAAGAGTAAATTTAACAAGGAGGTGAAAAATCTGTACACTCAAAACCATAAAATATTGATGAAAGTAATTGAGTAGGACACAAATGGAAAGATATCCTGTGTTCATGGATTAGCATAATTGATATTGTTAAAATATCCATACTACCCAAAGCGATCTACAGATTCAGTGAAATCCATATCAAAATTCCAATGTCATTTTTCACAGAAACAGAAAAAGCAATCTTAAAATTGGTATGGAACCAGAAAAGATCCCAATTAGCTAGAGGAATCTTGAGAAAAAGAACAAAGTTGAAGGCATCACACTTCCCAATTGTAAAACATATTATAAAGCTATTGTAATCAAAACTGTGTGGTATTGGCATTAAAAACAGACACATGAACCAATGGAACAGGATAGAAAGTCCAGAAATAAACTCAAGTAATTATGGTCAATATATCTTTGACAAAGGTGTAACAACTCTACTTTGAAAACCTATTTGTTTTTCAATGACCGAGACCAAAATTTAAATACTAACTTGTTAATAATTTTGTCTATTTTATTCTTTTCCCTGAATTTATTTTTTAAACATATTAATGTGTTGCTACAATTCACCAATAGTACTTGGATTTTTATTTTTTTCTTTAACAAAATTTTCTATCAAAAAAAGATTTTTAGAACATTATAAACTATCAATATATATTCCAACTATGAAACATTTCTTGCTGTGTTAGTTTCGTTCTAGGATTCATAATTGGTGAACTTGATTTAAGATCAAAGAGTAAAAGAAAAATCATGTAAACCCCTCCAAGAGCAATATCATCTCCAGACTAACCTGTTGTTTTGGTTCCTTCACGAACTTTTAAAAGAATCATATGCACGATGTGGTTTGGAATGAAAACTGGTGTAAATGTGCATTCCAGGGGAAATTCTGCTGCAGACTTATTTGTCCTTGCTCAATTAATTTTTATTTATTGTCCTATAAATTTACAAAATTCTCAAAAACCGTGTGTAATAAAATCTAATTATAGAGTAACATGTTATTATGGAAAACATGGTAAACCAAAACTGAAATGTTTGCAGAGTCCAAGAAGATTATACTTCATGTTATTCATACACTTAACAGTCTATGCCTTATATAATAGTAATTTTTGTACATGTGTAGCTCATCTGTTTGTCAATTATCTGTTTCAAAAATTTGAATTTCCTTTACAGAAAGGATCTTTACCAGAAAAATTTTTATCTCTCCCAGATACTGATGGTGTGCCTTGCACACAGTAAAAAAGGTCAATACTGGTTGCTTAGCATATAGATTAAGGTATAATGCAAGTAACTTTTACAAGTGGGTAGTTACAAAGCTACTACTGTTGATAAGACTGGCTGGATACAAAAGAAAATTTATAAAATTTCTGTTCACTCCTTTACTCCACCAATGTTTCACAGAATCTGCATAGCAAGATTTCTCTCAAGAGACACTGGAGAGGTAATGAAGGGAGAGTACTAGAGGAGGTGGAGCCCACTCTAAAAGATTTACTAAGAGTGGGTCCTGTAGAGCTAGACCTGGAAAGGAGAATTTGAGAGATGTTAATGGCAAAAAGCCCAGAGACAACGGAAAAGAATTCACAGCAAAAGCAGAAGCAGAGAGATTTACAAGAGTTGCCCGTGGAATTGGAGTGCATGCCCTGCAACTGTTTCTATCAGGATGGACTCTCCTACTAAACGCCAGAATAATGGCCCACATTTACTTATCAGAGTTTTGCAGGTAAGTTGATTCTCTAGTTTAGCTGGCAGATGGCAGCGAATAAAATCTGAAGAATACTGCTAATGTAAGAATGGAAATTATCACGGGGTTTCTTGATGTGTTCTAAACAAGCTAAATACAAAGACAGAACATATAATGAGATGTGGACAGAGCTTTTGATGGTCGGCACCACATGAGATTTTTTTCCTTTACCACTAGAGCTGGGCCAAAGTTTAAATTATAATAAATCATCAGGGCAAAAAACGATTTAGGGCTTTCCATTTGGACTGTATATTTTTCTATGATGTTTATTGAAGTTTCTTAAGGATGACTCACTGCATTTTTTTTTTTTTTGAGACGGAGTCTCGCTCTGTGGCCCAGGCTGGAGTGCAGTGGCCGGATCTCAGCTCACTGCAAGCTCCGCCTCCCGGGTTTACGCCATTCTCCTGCCTCAGCCTCCCGAGTAGCTGGGACTACAGGCGCCGCCACCTCGCCCGGCTAGTTTTTTGTATTTTAGTAGAGACGGGGTTTCACCGTGTTAGCCAGGATGGTCTCGATCTCCTGACCTCGTGATCCGCCCGCCTCGGCCTCCCAAAGTGCTGGGATTACAGGCTTGAGCCACCGCGCCCGGCAGCATATTTCTTTATACTTACCTGTCTACTTTTAAACTCCTTTCATTCTTAAATGGGTTAGCAGCATAAACTGCTATCTCTTTTGATCCTCACAAATATACTCAAATTCTCTGTGCCTCACTTTCTTAATTTCTAAAATGGGGATGGTGATAATGCTTGAGCCACAGTATTGTTTTGAGGATTGTCAAATAAATTAACATTTGCAAAAACACTTAAAATAATGCTTAACATGTAAAACACACTCAATATCCTTTAGTTTTTATTATAAATGTAAAACTAAAACTTTAAGTTATTTCTTTTTTGTTTCTTATTAATTTTATTACCTTTTATTTTTAAGTATATGAGAAAGTCATGGGTAGATGCTCAATGTAAAAAATTCAGACATTACAAATAAATACATGCTCTCTTGAACACCAGTCCTTTCCATGTAACCATTATCAGTTTGCTATGTAATTTTCTGCATAAGTTTCACTATATATATACACACACACACACATATATGTAGTACATATACTGTATCTAATTTTTAGTAGATAGTAGATGTAATTTTCAAAATTAACAGAAAGTTATAGAACAAAAAAGCCTGAACATTTATTGATACAAAATTTAATAATAAATAATTTGCTAAGGAAATAAAATACTATAATATATAATATTTAATGTATTTTCAGGCATATCATATTGTATGTCAGATTAAGTCTACAATATTCATTTTTTGATTCAAAAAATTGGGTTTTTTTTGAAGTCAAGAAATAAACATAGAACATTCTTTTCTATCACATATATTGCATTGTATTATATCCTATATAATAATTACCTCTATTGGACACTTAGATTATTTTCTGTAAATTATTCCATTTTTTCCCACTAAAACTAAAGATGAAATAAATTTATCTATGATTGCCAGTGGTTTTG
Organism: Rhinopithecus bieti; assembly: GCF_001698545.2. Lineage (NCBI taxonomy): Eukaryota > Metazoa > Chordata > Mammalia > Primates > Cercopithecidae > Rhinopithecus > Rhinopithecus bieti. The sequence continues at coordinate 744,779 of NW_016806031.1, read as the reverse complement.
TAGGATAGCTATTTAAAAAATGAAAGAAAATTGTTGGTTTAGATAATATGATTTTCAAAAAAATTAGATACTTTCAAATAATCTTGGATCAGTAACTTAATAAAATTAAATACTCTGAGTAGTCCATTAGTATGCTAGTTTCTAGTTGCCCTCCAATATTGATGTTACTAAATGCAAATGTTGTCAATCAATCAGATGAGTAAAAAAGTTTGGCACAATAAACATACGTGTGCCATGTGTCTTTATAGCAGCATGATTTATAATCCTTTGGGTATATACCCAGTAATGGGATGGCTGGGTCAAATGGTATTTCTAGTTCTAGATCCTTGAGGCATCGCCACACTGTCTTCCACAATGGTTGAACTAGTTTACAGTCCCATCAACAGTGTAAGACTGGATTAAGAAAATGTGGCACATATACACCATGGAATACTATGCAGCCATAAAAAAAGGATGAGTTCATGTCCTTTGTAGGGACATGGATGCAGCTGGAAACCATCATTCTCAGCAAACTATTGCAAGAACAGAAAACCAAACACTGCATGTTCTCACTCATAGGTGGGAACTGAACAATGAGAACACTTGGACACAGAAAGGGGAACATCACACACCGGGGCTTGTCATGGGGTGGGGGGAGGGATAGCATTAGGAGATATACCTAATGTAAATGACGAGTTAATGGGTGCAGCACACCAACATGGCACATGTATACATATGTAACAAACCTGCACGTTGTGCACATGTACCCTAGAACTTAAAAGTATAATAAAAAATAAAAGTTTGGCATTGTGGATTTAATTTTAAATTATTCTGGTTACTAGTGAGGACTGGCATCTTTTAAAATGCTTATCAACTATTTCTATTTATCCTTTGCCAGTTGTGTATTCACAGACTGTGCCTCTTTCTATTACATCGTTTTTCTTTTCCTTATTGAGTTATAAATGCTCCAATGCAACGTTATTAATAATGTATTACCTGTTTTTTCCTTCGTATGTTACAGATTTATTTTCTCATCAACTTTTTCTGTTTTTTAAATTTGTTTGTAGTCTTGTTTGTTATTTAGAGTTTTAAATTCTGATGTTTTCAAAGTTATCAAAGAACTCATTTAAAAAATCAACTTTTTTTTTCTCTTTTAAAATTTGTTTTATTATTAAATCCTTCTATTTTCTTGGATGCATTGCTATTTTTCAGATTTCTTTGACTAAAATGTTGTTCATTCTGTTTTTATTTTTTCATCACAAAATTTTTTTAATAATTAAAATTATCAGACCATATTATCCACTTTGCCAGTATTCCATAGGTTTTGATATTAAATAGTTTCTTGTTCATGAATTTCTGCATTCTTTATAACTTTCATTTTAAAAATTTCCTTAGAACATTGGTTATTATTAAATTTTCTTTAAACAGATTTTAGGCGTTTTGTTGCATCTTTTTCTGTTACTTTTGAAATTACACAGTTATGGTCCTTGAAGAGTATTATTTCTGCATTTGAGGATTTATTGAGATTTCTTTTGTGATCTAATGCATAAAATTTATTTTGTTGTGTTTGCTTCATTTTTAGAATGTTTTCTGTATGACTGGAAAGAATATATATTATTAATATGCTAAGAGCCACAAATATTCATACAATTATATATATTTACATTAAACTGGTAAATTTTTTTTTACTAATCACAACTACTTTATATGCTTTATCTGGAAATGGTGTATTAAAGTTTCCTATTATAACTATCATGCTAATTTCTTCCTTCTACATATGATTTGATTCTTTTCTTTGGTCCTTTTCAACAGAGTTTATGTTTTCACAGCATTTTTGGGTTCACAGCAAAATTGAGCAGAAGGTACAGAGAGCTCCTGTGTACCTCAGCCCGCACACACATACAGCCTCCCCCACTATCAGCATCTTGCACCAAAATGGTGCATTTGTTACAACTGATAAAACATGAACACATTAATATCACACCAAGTCCATATTTACATTAGTGTTCTCTCTTAGTGGTGTACAACCTATGGATTTTGACAAATGCATCATGACATGTTTTCACAATTACAGCATCATACAGAACAGCATCACGGCCCTAAATATCCTCTGTGCTTCCCCTTTTATCCCTCTCTCCCTTCATCCTTGGCAACCACTGATTTTTTTACTGTCTCCATAATTTGGCTTTTCCCACAATGTCATATAGTAGAACCATACAATATGTAGCCTTTTCACAATGGCTTATTTCACTTAGTAATGTGCATTTAAGGTTCCTCCACATCTTTCCATGAATTGATAATTCATTTCTTTTTTTTTCTTTCTTTTTTTTTGAGAGGGAGTTTCACTCTGGTTGCCCAGGCTGGAGTGCAACGGCGCGATCTTGGCTCACGGCAACCTCTGCCTCCCAGGTTCAAGCCATTCTCCTGCCTCAGCTTCCCGAGTAGGCTGGGATTACAGGCCCCCCCACCATGCCTGGCTAATTTTTTGTATTTTTAGTAGAGACAGGGTTTCATCATGTTGGCTCCTGACCTCAGGTGATCCACCCACCTCGGCCTCCTAAAGTACTGGGATTATAGACGTGAGCCACTGCACCTGGCTGATAATTCATTCCTTATTAGTGCTGAATAGTATTCCATTGTCTGGATTTACCACACTTTATTCATCCATTCACCCACTGGAAGACATCTTGGTTACTTCCAAATTTTGGCAATGATGAATAAAGTTGCTATAAACATCCATGTGCAGGTTTTTGTGTGGACATAAATGTTCAACTCATTTGAGTAAAGATCAAAAAGCACAAATGCTGGATTGTCGTGTTAAGAATATGTTTAGTTTTATATGAAACTGATGAATTGTCTTCCACACAAAGCAGCTGTACCATTTTGCTCCTCATCTTCACCAGCATTTTGGTGTTGTCAATGTTCTGGATTTTGGCCATTCTGATTGGTGTGTAGTGGCATCTCATTGTTATTTTAATTTGCCATTTCTTAAAGACATATGATGTTGAGCATGTTTTCATATGTGCATTTGCTCTCTGTATATCTTTGGTCAGTTATCTGTTCATGTCTTTTGCCCCATTTTTAATGGGTTGTTCATTTTCTTGTTAAGTTTTAAGATTTCTTTGTATATGGTAGATAATAGTCCTCTATTACATGTCTTTTATAAGTATTTATGTCAGCCCATGGCTTGTCTTCTCATTCTCTTGACATTGTCTTTTGCAGAGTAGAAGTTCTTAATTTTAATGAAATGAAATTTATTAATGATTTCTTTGTGGATCATACTTTTGGTTTTTTACCTAAAAAAGTCATGCTAAACCCAAGGTTGTCTAGATTTTCTTCTACATTATCTTCTAAGAGTTTTCTAATTTTGCATTTTACATTTAGGTCTATGATGCATTTTAAATTATTTTTTTTTTGAAGAGTGTAAGGACTATGCTTAGACTCTTTTTTATGTGAATGTCCTGTTTTTGTTTGTGTTGTTTTAAATAATTACAACTTTCAAATTCAGGGGGTACATGTACAGGTTGGTTCAGCACCATTTGCTGAAAAGACTATCTTTTCTCCATTATGCTGCCCTTGCTCCTTTGTTGAAGATCCGTTTGCTATTTTTATATTAATCTCTTTCTGGAGTGTCTATTTTGTTTCATTGATAATTGCTCCCTTCTTCTGCCAACACCACACCATCCTGATTACCTTTATAGAATTGTAAAGTCAGGTAGTGTCATCTCTCAATTTTGTTCTTCTCCCCAATACAGTGTTGGCTCTTCTGGGTCTTTTGCCCCTCCATATTATGTTGTAAATGAGGGAGCGAGTCCCTTTTTGGGGTCTTTAAGGATCATAACAACACAGCCATGGAAATTACACTTAAGATGCAAAATTAAAGTACTCAGCACACTCACAGATCCTGGAGAGGGTGGCATGGTGGGCCATGGAGGGGCCATATGTGAGGAGTGCCAGGGGAGCAAGCTCAGCCAGGCAGGTTGGGAACGAAAAAGGAGAGAGGATCTGTGAGCCTTTCTTAGGAGTCGGAGGGAGCACACGAAGACATGAGGGGATTTCATTGATGGCTTTGAGTGATCTCAGGTCACGGACAGGAAAAGGCAAGAAGGGGCACTTTTGGCAATGACCACTCTTATTAACTAGTGCACCTGCTCACCTGGGCAGGGTGTTCACAGCCTATTTTAGGGAAAGCATAAAGTTTCAAAAAATTTTAATACACATGCTGTGATGGTTAATACTGAGTGTCAACTCAGGATTGTTCCTGGGTGTGTTTGTGAGGGTGTTGCTACAGGAGATTAACATGTGTCTCAGTGTACTGGGAGAGGCAGACCCACCCTCAATCTGGGTGGGCACCATCTAATCAGCTGCCAGCATGACCAGAATAAAAGCAGGCAGAAAAACATGAAAAGACTAGACTGGCTTAGCCTCCCAGCCTCCATCTTTCTCCCGTGCTGGATGCTTCCTGCCCTTGAACATTGCACTCCAGGTTCTTCAGCTTTAGGATGCGGACTGGCTTGCTTGCTCTTTGGCTTGCAAATGGCCTATTGTGGGACTTTGTGATCATGTGAGTTAACATTGCTTAATAAACTCCCCTTTATATATACCTCTATCCTATTAGTTCTGTCCTTCTGAAGAACCCTGACTAATACACATGTAAATTTTAGAATAAGTTTGTCATCATCCACAAAATAACTTGCTGAGATTCTGGTTGGAATTGCAATAAATCTAAAATCAAGTTGGGAAGAACTGACATCTTTACAACATTGATTCTTACTATTCATGAATATGAAATACCCTTCCATTTATTTGGTTGTTCCTTGATTTCTTTGATAATTTTTGTAATTTTTCTCATACAGATATTGTATCCATTTTGTTAGTTTATATTTAAGTATTTTATTTTGGGGTGCTAATGTAAATAGTATTGCATTTTTAATTTCAAATTCCACTTACTCATTCATGGCATATAGGAAAATGATTGATTTTTGGATATTAACCTTGTATCCTACAACCTTGCAATAACATTGGTTCCAGGAGATTTTTGTCAAGCCTTTCAGGATTTCTGCATAAATAATCATGTTATTTGTGAATAAAAACAGTTTTAGTTCTTCCTGCTCAATATCTCTATCTATCTATCTATCTATCTATCTATCTATCTATCTATCTATCTATCTTTCTTTCTTTCTTTCTTTCTTGCCTTACTGCATTGTCTAGGAGTTCCAGTATAATGTTGAAAAGAAGTGATGAGAAAAAACAGTCTTGTATTATTTCTGACCTTAGAAGGAAAGCTACTTCTAGTTTATCATCATTAAATATAATGCCAGCTCTAGGTTTATTGTAATTATTTGTCTTAGTCCATTTTATGTTGCTACAACAGAATGCCACAGACTGGGTAATCTATGAAGAATGGAAATTTATTTCTTACAGTCCTAGAGGCTGGAGAGTCCAAGATCAAGGTGCTGGCAGGTCTGGTGTCTGCTGAGAGCCCTGTGTCCACATCCAAGATAGGGTCTTAAGTGCCGTATCCTCCAGAGGGTAGGGATGCTGTCATACACATGGCAGAACAACAGAAGGGGAAGGCAGGAAATCCATTCCTGAAAGCCTTTTAAGGCATTAAACTCAGCCAGGAGGGCAGATCCCTCATGGTCTAATCACCTCTTAAAGGCCCCATCTTCCAATACCATTACATTGGCAATTAAATTTCAGCATGAGTTTTGAAGAGGGTAGACATTTAAATCATAGCAATGTCCTTTATCCAGTTGAGGAAGTTCCCCTTTATTCTTAGTCTGCTGAGAGACTTTATCATGTATGACTGCTGGTTTGTCAAATACTACATTGATTGATATGATCATAGGATTTTTCTTCTTTAGCTTGTTGATAAAATGAATCGCATTAATCAGTCTTCAAATATTGAATACATTTTTCATATCTGGGTATAAATCGCACTTGGTCATGGTGTGTAATCATTTTTATATTTTGTTCAATTTGATTTGTTAGTATTTTGTGGAGGATTTTTGCACTATGCTCATGAGAGATACCCGTCTGTAGTTTTATTTTCTTGTAAAGTCCTGATCTGGCTTTGGTATTAGGGTGATGATGGCTTTACATAGTGATTTAGAAAGTATGCTGTGTTCTTCTGTATTCTGGAAGATATTAAATTGGTATAATTTCTCATTAGCTGTTTAGGAGAATTCACCACTGAATCTATCTGGACCTTCTGCTTCCTGTTTGGGAAAGTTATTGTTGATTCAACTTCTTTAATATAGATGGGTCTCTACAGTAGATTGTATATTTATTCTTCTGTGAGTTTTGGCAGATTGTGTCTCATAAGGAATTGATCCATTTGAGGTAGGTTATCAAATTTGTAGGCATAAAATTGTTTCTAGGATTCCTTGATTATATTTTAATGTCCATGGAATTTGTAATAGGGCTCATCTTTCATATCTGATATTAGTATTTTGTGTTTTTTCCCATTTTTTTCTAAGTTAGCCTGGCTAGAGCCTTAATGATTTTAATGATCTTTTCCAAGAACCAGCTTTTGGTATTTCTGCCTACAAAATAGTGAATTCTAGAACATGGTAAGGTGTATTAAAAGAAAAAATACTGAGAAATAATTCTGGAAATGTCAGGTGGAGTTGACTTAACCTTAAGTGTCTACCCAAGGCATTGGATTGAATGCTGAACCAAGCAGGGCAATGTTTTAATTAGACCATGACTTTGAGATTCATCTCGCAGCAGCCTATAAAATTAGTAGAAGACAGGCTTAAAGTCTTTGAAACTGGGCTGGAGGTTACTGATTGTTCTGGTGAGAGACAGAGGGGTCTTAACCCAGAGTGCATTTCCTGGCTTTTTCTTGGGTGTGGGATAAAATCCTGACCACAGCCTCTATGTGGCTTTGCCTCCCTCTCCAGCTTCAGCTGTGTTATTTCTATGCCACACTCCGTGTTGCAGCCCCAAGCGCCCTTCAGTGCCTTGATGCTCGTCAGTCCTCTCCATCTGAAGGATTCACATGTGTGTGTCCTCTTCTTGCACCATTTTCATCTCTATGGCACATCTGGACGGCACCCACAACCTTAGTTCTCCGTCCAATGCCACTTACGTATTATCAGTCCAATTTACAAGGGAGGAAACCAAGGCCTAGATAACTTACTCAAGGACACACAACTAATAAGTGAATAGCTGGGATTTGTACCCAGAACGTCTATTTACAGAGGTCACATAATGTGGCTACTTCCTGGACATATTTGGATTGCCATTTGAAGCAGGCATCTGCCAGGAGCAAAGGAAGCTCTCAGTTCCAGCCACCTCTCCACCTCTACAGTCAGTCTTCTTTGTATATCTCCTCTAGCTTTCTGTCTCTTTTCTGATTGACCAGACCCTGTTACACTTTTTGAACACAATTTTGGGTGGAGTTAGAGAGAACTGTAGCTAATCACCTATGTCTCCACTGTGTGATACCCTCTAACACTAAAGTCACATGAGCACAGCCCTGTGAGTACTAAAGTTTAAGCTAAAAGCTGACATTGAGTACAGTGTGCATTAAGACTGATATATTAAATGCCAATTTTACAGAAGAGGAAACTGAACTAATTTAGGGTCACATATTTGATACTTTGACTTTTTAAATGTTGCCATAATTTATTTAAAAGCTTTATTTTTTCCCTTCTAATCTATCATCTTCTTCTGTATGTCTTTATCTTATCTTTCTCTCATTTGATAATTCTAGTCCATCACGTAGATCAGGAATCAGAATCTACACAGAGACCGTTTTGCTTTACCATCTTAAAACTAAGACACAAATTTGTTAAACAGGTAAATGTTCCGAATGATCACAACCACCCATTTGTATTTCTAACAATAGACACGCCAATTTCCTTTTGATTAAGTTTGCTTATTTCTTCTATAGAAGCTTTCCATCACACAAGATAAGTTAAAACCATCCCATTTTGTTTATTTCCCACATACACTTTTTCCTACTGGTTTTAAGACTAGATGACTGACACAGGTACAGAGATGGAACCTGCATGTCAAGAGATTTTGTATTAACACGTAGTGCATGCAGGCAGGATTAAGAGGATCAGACTTGGAGTTGGAGAGACTTTGGTTAAAGCTTGGCAGCTCTTCCTTCCTTAATGTGACCTGGGTAAGTTCACTTAGTGTCATAAAGTTTTTCATCTTAGGGACTGTATATAAAATTCCTAACAACCTGGTGAAATTATTGTTGATTATATGAAATTATTATTGAGTGGTTGTTTTGAGGATTAAATGAAATAATATATTTAAAGCATTAGCAAACATTCCTAACATACAGTCAACATCCACTATATGGTAACCATTCTTAGTAATAGTCTTTTTATATGTGGAATACATTAAACTATATAAATAGGGACTATAATATCCTTTGGTAAATAAAATACTCAATTCACTTTTATATAATCTAAATGTATTCATTGTGGCCTTGGTAATGTAGGGTCCACATATGAATAATTGTTTTCCAAGTCTTCACAACATTTTTAAGTGTTATTGGGTCTGGGATATATATATGCTTTTCATAAAAACTAATTTGAAAAGTTGATAATGAATACATGTAGGCAAAATGGGAATTTATATCTGCAAGTGCTAATAAAGAGGGAATTAATGGAAGTAATTAAACCTGGATTTACTCCAGCTTTGGCACTTACTAGCTGACCTACAGCAAGTCACTAAACTTTCCAGAGATCCAGTTTCCACTTCTGTACAATAGAGATGATAATAATACATTGACAGCTTTTTACTTGAGATGACTGGACAGGAACTTATGATTATGCTTCAGAGAGTCTACTCATCCTGAATTTGTAGGCATCGTTTTGATGTTTGGGCACGTGTGGAGACTGGGAAGAGGGAAAGGTTGAGATCAGCACTGCCAATGAATATATCATATGGGCAGCGTATGTAATTTCAGTTGTCTAGCAGCTACAGTGAAAGTTAAAAGAAACTGTCAAGTTTATTTTAATTACATACCTTATTTCAGGGGGTCCTCAGCCCCCGGGTTGCGGGCCAGTACCAGCCTGTGGCCTGTTAGAAACCAGGCTGCACAGCAGGAGGTGGGTGGCGGGTGAGTGAGCATGACCGCCTGAGCTCTGCCTTCTGTCAGTTCAGCGGCCACATTAGATTCTCATAGGAGCATGAACCCAATTGCGAACTGCACAAGCAAGGGATCTAGGTTGCACACTCTTTATGAGAATGTACCTAATACCTGATGATCTGAGGCGAAGCAGTTTCCTCCCAAAACCATACCCCTTCCGCCCAGTCTGTGGAAAAAAATTGTCTTCCCTGGAACCGGTCCCTGGTGCCAAAAAGGTTGTGGACCACTGCCTTACGTAACTTAACATATTCAAAATATCATGTCATTGTGAAATCAACACGTAATTATTAGTCACCGATTTTGCGTTGTTTTTCTAAGTCTTTGAAATCAGAGTGAATTCTATACTTACAGTGCATCTCAATTCAAATGCCACATTTTCATTGTAAATACTTGATCTGTATTTTTCTTTTATAAAAAGTACAATCACATACTCACGTTGTTCCAAATATACTTAAAGATCTTCCAGTAACTCGTCGAGTATCAGTTTTCAAATTTAAATATAAATAAACCGTAATAAAATCAAATTGAAAAATTCACTCCCGGCGTCACACTAACCACATCTCAAATGCTCATGAGCCACATGTGACTAGTGTCTAATTTTTTGGATAGCCCTGATTTAGAACTTTCAACAGATTTAAACAGTGGTCTATAACAACAGTAACATAACTGTGTAAGCCTCACCATATTGAATATTTCTCAGGAAAATTCGTTTTTCTGAATTAAAAAATAATTATTTCTAATTGATTGAAAGAACAGTACATTCTTGATGAGAACACATGTGCACACGTGCGGAACAACACACACTGGGTCCTGTCAGAGGGTGGGGGTGGGAGGAGGGAGAGCCTCAGGAAGAACAGCTAATGGACGCTGGGTTTAATACCTCGGTGATGGGATGATCTGTGCAGCAAACCACCGTGGCACATGTTTGTCCATGTAACAAACCTACATATCCTGCACATGTACCACTGAACTTAAAATAAAAGTTGAAGAAAAAAAAAAGAACAGTATATTCTTTTGGCAAAGTCAGGCTTTTCAAGACACGTTTATGAACTAGAGGTGTGTGAGGGTCCCACGCTAGCATCAACAGGGAGATACTACGGTTGTGTTTCGTTGCTCTCAGGCAGCAAGACTTCAAGTACCTAAAAATATCCACAGACAACACCATTTCAATACTAACCAAAACTTTTAACAACAACAAATAAAATTTAGAGACCTTACACAAAATTGGCAACTGTTTAATTATGTCTAAATAGAAGTGCTAAAAAAAAAATTATTGTTGAGATAGTATCATCATCGTTTCAAAAAAGAAAGGTGGCTGGGGTGAAGAAGCAGTGGGACTCCCATCCAAAATAGTAGTAGGAATTTGTTGTCAGAGAAAAGAGAGTTTTTCCTTAGAAAGTTCTGCTGCCAAACTTATATTGACAACATCATTCTTATTGCTTTATTTTTCTAAAACTTCATAGTAGAACAAGACTGCTGCCAAAAAGGCCTGTGAGGGCCTACAATTTAAAGGGGTATTTTTCCATCTGAGTACCTGACATCTTAGAGAGTTGGGAAATCAGTTAATGAGTCCAAATAAATATTATGGTTTTAAATAAAAGTAACTGAAATCGCACTAAAAGGAAAAGAGAGTGAGAGAGAAACAAACAAACCACAAAAGGAAGAAGAAGGAGGAGCAGGAGAAGCAGGAGGAGGAGAAGGAGGAGGAGGAGCAGGAGGAGGAGGAGGAGGAGCAGGAGAAGGAGGAGGAGGAGAAGGAGGAGGAGGAGAAGGAGGAGGAGGAGAAGGAGGAGAAGGAGGAGGAGAAGGAGGAGGAGGAAAAGGAGGAGGAGGAGGCAGGAGGAGAAGGAGGAGGAGGAGAAGGAGGAGGA
>NW_016806031.1:726502-733531 GCF_001698545.2 Rhinopithecus bieti | reverse complement strand
AGGAGGAGGAGGAGGAGGAGGAGGAGCAGGAGGAGCAGGAGGAGGAGAAGGAGAAGGAGGAGGAGGAGGAGCAGGAGAAGCAGGAGGAGGAGAAGGAGAAGCAGGAGAAGAAGAAAAAAAAAAGAAAAAAGACTAAACTTTGTTCCATGAAATTCTTTTTTGAGTTCCGTGGGTGTGAATCTTTATTAGGTCACTTGTAAAATGTTCTTATTATAGGCCCTAGGCAGATGATTGAGAAAAACACTGGTGTAGAGATAAGCACGATAAAATCCTACTTTCAGGTGACTTACAATTTTCATCCTGAGTACCATTAACAAACTTAATGAGCGAACGTAGGCCAATCAATTAATCTTTCCTTCCTCCACTTACTTTTCATTCATAAAATGGGTGTGAACCTCCTCTGGCAAATGAAAGAAACGTGAAGCCTTATAGTATGGTCTTTAAAGGGCCAAATAAACATGAGAGCTTATCGTAAGTCTCAAACAGCTTACATTTCCACCAATTATGACAGTGAATGAGTTGGCATCCATGGGCTACTCAGAGTCTCACCAGCAATCCCCTCTTCAGTTTGGGTTTAGGATAAACAAAGGCTACCTTGATGGTTTATTGGAATATCTGACTTTATTTCTCTATTATGTGTAAAATCAAAATTCACGAATCATATATTTTCCATGTCTACTATCACTGTAATTACCATCTTCAGACATCCTACCAGATACACCAGACTGGAAATACAATAGGTGACATAGTGACAAAATATATTTTAATACGTAAGGCACGTTGTCGGAGAGGAAACTTTTCCCAGGTGTTAAGCCAGAAAAACTCTAAGGGATGATTTTAAATCTGAACCACACTTGAGTGGAAGGCAGTGGAATAGAGAAGCATTTGCTGGGAGCATTGAAAGAGCTCAGACTTTGCTGTTCTATGAGCCTTGCTTTTCCTCCAAGTCCTTGCAGGCTGATTCAGAGAAAAAATGCTTTAATAAGTGTATGCCTTACATTTGTTTATTCTAAATGATGGCATTTTCTTTTGAAAAATTTTTTATTTGTATAAATGTAGGAAGTCAAAATGCAACTTTGTTACATGGATATACTGTGCAGTGACGAAGTCAGAGATTTTAGTGGGCACATCACTGGACTAACAAACTTTGTACTTCTTAAGTAATTCTCATTCCTTACTCTCTGGCATCTCCCCACCCTTCTGAATGTCTACTGTCTATCATTCCACACTCTTATGTCCATGTGTACACGTCATTTAGCTCCCACTTACAAGTGAGAGTGTTCAATATTTGTCTTTCTGTTTCTGAGTTGTTTCACTTAAGATAATGGCCTCGAGTGATTCCATCCATGTTGCTGCAGAAGACAAAGTTTTATTCTTTTTCATGGCTGAATAGTACCCTATTGTGTGTGTGTATAAATACATACATACATATCTATCTATTTATAATTTTGCTTATCTAGTCATTCATTGATGGACACTTAAGGTTGATTCCATATCTTTGTTATTGTGAGTTGCGCTGCGATAAACATGCAAGTGTAGGTATGTTTTTGATGTGATTTCTTTTCCTTTGGGTTGATACCCAAAAGTGGGATTGCTGGATCAAATGATTGTTCTATCTTTAGTTCTTTGAGAAATTTCCATGCTGTTTTCATAGAAGCTGAACTGATTTGCATTCCTTCTCACAGTGTATACGAGTTCCCTTTTACCCGTGTCCTCGCTAGCGTCTGTTATTTTTTGTCTTTTCAATAACAGCCATTCTGACTGGAGTAAGATGATGCCTCATTGTGGTTTTAATTCTCATTTCTCTCATGGTTAGTGATGATGAGCATTTTGTCATATGCTTTTTGGCCATTTTGCCCTGTTTTGAAAAATGTTTATTCATTTCCTTTGCCCACTTTTCATGGGATTATTTATTGTTACTTGTTGTTGTTGTTTGAGTTCCTTGTAAATTCTGGATATTAGTCCCCTGTGCGCAGTTTGCAAATATTTTTTCCCATTCTGCACATTGTCTGTCAACTCTGTTGATTGTTTCCTCCTCTGTACAGAAGATCTTTCATTTAATTAAATCCCATTTGCGATGTTTCATAAAGCATTTCCGAAACTGAAGAAAGTTATTTGTCTATTCTGATCCAGTTCAAGCCCCTTGATTTCACTGTGAGAAAAGCGAGTGCTAGGGAGGCGAAGGCCATCCAGTTAATAAATTCCCGAGCCAGAAGTCAACTAGGATCTACTCCCTGTAGCTCCTGACGTCCTGAATCCAAAAGGGGAGAGAATGCCCTATGAGCAAGTTTCCTTCTTATTCTTATTAAACTTTCCTTGGGGGACTGAATCCGTACACTGATGATTAAAACCAAAAGAAGTTAGCAAATACAGCAACCTGAAATCACTGTGGAGAGAGCAGGCAAAGGTGCATTCATCCTCTCAGAAGGTTCAAATGTGCTGTTTAGACAGCTTTGCACTCATCACGGCCGTGGCTGTGGTCTCGCGGCCTTTCAGTGGCATCTCTGAAAGCAGTTTGACCCTGAGTTGTCAAGGATTTTGGCTTCTATCTCCTCTTATCTTCAAAGGCATTTTCACTAAGAATTTCCACCCCGAATTTTGGAATCCTTGTAAACATCTCATCTATTTCCGCCCTTTGCTTTGGTAACTTGGAATATATTTGTGCCAGTAACAATCTCACAAAATATCAAGGGGGAAAGCAGGAGATTATTTTCTGTCCAAACTCTGTGTGTTGGAAAGCAGTTTGCTCCCTCCGAAAGTAACCATGACTAATGCAATGCTCTGATAAAAGCTGTCCTCCTGGGAATACTTCAGAAGGATCACAGCCTTTAGAGCCATAAAACCTGTCTGGCCGAGAGATATGCAGACATGGCGTTATTTCTATTTGCTTATGACCAGAATCGGACTGGCCACTCCTTTCGAAATGAAGTTCATCAGTGTCTACAACCTAACATTTTCACCTAAATGTCAAAAGTGAAAATTTTCTTTTTGTTCCAAAACTATTAGGGATTGCAGGCAGAAATGTGATACAGGTTTGAAAGCAGGAAAACACAAACAAACATCAACAACAAGAGGAAATTATGACGCATTTGCCTATGGTGCTACCTGGTTTGACTTCAGAGGTGGAAAAAGTCTAATTTTTCTCTATTGATCAGTAGTCATTTTTATTTTATTTTATTTTATTTACTTTATTTTATTTTTTGAGACAGAGTCTTGCTCTGTTGCCTAGGCTGGAGAGCAGTGGCATAATCTTGGCTCACTGCAACCTCTGCTTCCTGGGCTCAAGCCATTCTCCTGCCTCAGCCTCCTGAGTAGCTAGGACTACAGATGCATCCCACCACACCTGGCTAATTTTTGTATTTTTAGTAGAGATGGGGTTTCACCACGTTGGCCAGGCTGGTCTTGAACTCCTGACCTCCTGACCTCAAGTGATCCGCCTGCCTCAGCCTTGCAAAGTGGTGGGGTTACAGGTGTGAGCCACCGCGCCCAGCCCATCTTTTATAATAATAACCTGTTGGTGATGTGTCATCCCTTCAGCTTGTTATATTTGCTTTTAAGCTTCCTTTTTTTTCTTACGGTATTTTAATAAATAAGACGCAAATGTAATTCAAAGGATTTTAAAAGTCTCTTCTATCTCTTTGCTCTCCAGAGTGCAAAATCCAAACAAGTAAAAGTTCACATTTTAATGCATGTGCTTACAAACCATCGATATCTACTCTTTAGCAAAAACAGTTTTTATTCAACAACATACCTGATATTTTTCCAGGTGGACTTGTTTAGGTAAAATTAATATAAAGCTTCAACCCGCTCATCTAAAAAATGGGAATCTTATCTCTCTACATAATGGTTGGGTGGGTTATGCCTGGCACATAGTAGGCTCTCAAATTCATAGGTTTGTTTATTGTCATTATGGAGGAAAAGAGTGCAGTACATGTGTAACGATTAACTGCCTCATTTCTGCTATGCCTTGCTAATGAGGTTATATTTTGTAGAAAATAGGTACAGCGTGTATTTATTCCATAAATGCTATCTATTCAAATCAGTGCTTAAGTCATTGCTTCTTTGTCTTCTATTTGCCCTACTATATAAAACCATATGTACTGAATAAAAGTACACAGCAGTTGATGAATACTTATTTCAAACTTGCACACTCGTTCCCCTTTGCTAAGAGATGTCTAAAAGCTTTCTTTCTGCAACACGCACTAGAAGATTCAAACCTCAGTCACTGAAGGCACCATGGCTCGAAGGCGCTGTGAGTGTCTAATTCATTAATACCTCCCGCCCTCTTGCCTAGAGTTGTATTTTTTTGTACGGTTCAGTCTTTTACCCAGAATAACATAGGAATGCTACACAAAGAATGATGTATGCTCACTTGAAAAAATACTAGTTGGATTTCCAAAACAGAAGCAGAAATAGCTAGAGTTCCAAAGTAGACATCTATTCACACTGCTGTCTATGTAGACTCTTCTTTTCTCTTTCGTGTAAGTCGTGTTTTTGCATGTTTTCCCTTTCCTCATGCTTGGACTGTGGCTAATATAGTAACTGTTCATCTAATGTAGCATACCAGGGGAGAGGCAGGGAGGGAAATTACTGATTATAAATATCCCCAAAGCATACTGCTTTATAAAAATGTAGGTCCTCCCTGTCTGGATATAAAAATCTTCTGCATAGGTGAAAAAAAAAAATTGAAAAATGCAGCCCTCTGCTCTGCTGGCCCTAAGTCCTGGCAAGAACATGTCAGTGTCTCCGGGAACTGCTGAGGCTGAAGGAAGGATCTGTTACCAGCTCAGCTCCCTCTCCCACTGACCCCATGCCGGCGGACAAGTCCCTTGAACAGATTGTGCCAGTCTGATGCCAGGTAATTGCCTTTCAATTCCTGTTTCTGCAGATCCCCTGCTTCCTGTGGGATTGTGGGCTGCACACATTCCTGCTCAAAGCTCAAGAGCATAGCGCCGGGACGTCGGGAAACCGTCCACCCTTTGCAACCTGCCGTGCCAACTCCCAGCAAGCTCAAGCTGCAGTTTACCCTGGTTAAGGATTGCTTAAACAAAAGCTTGAACAGAATAATGTTGACTGTTTTACAATGAAAACTAATAGTTTTAGCTTAATCCACATGCCAGTTCTGGATCATTTGCAACACTTCTTATAATTATTGATGTTCTTCCCAACATCCATTTCACGCTCAACTGGGCTTCTAGATGATTTTAAAGTTTTGTGTTATTTTTCTTTGTTTGGTTTTGTTCCCTTGAAAAGAAGACGGTTTGACTTGTGGGACAGACATATTGCTATGCAAATAGACCCAGAATAAATGAAAGAGCCACTCAGACAACCCATTTGCCTCTTCCCTTAGACTTCCAATTTGACTTCTCTCCAGTGAAAAAGGATTGGAAAAGACTGCTTGTGGGGGTCACAGGAGTTCCAGGGGGGCTGCTAGGGAGCCAGCTCTGCAAGGTTGATGCAGGGAACAAGTTGGCACATGCTGTTTTATGTCACGGAAGAGTGACAATCACCAAGGAGCCTTTCTATCGAGCCAGTTATCAACCCGTAAGGAGTGACGTGCACAGGGCACTGCTTACCTGAAGCCAGCATCTCAACTCCCATGTGCAGAAGTCCAGTTATGTTCATCCAGGAGATGAGAAGACAAGTCGAGGCTACAAGGCATGTTTCTGTGGGCTCATCTAGGCAGCACAGCTTGAGCGTAGGGCAGATCTTCAGAGCATACAGCTCAGCGGAAGAAGGTACGGGCTGCTCCTGTGTGTACCAAAGACGGGAGAAGGGTAAGAACAGAGCATCAGGAGAGGTGCCATTCCCCCAACTCTGTCCTGGGGTGACAGCAGTGGCTGGCCTAGTGTCTGAGTCTGTGCCATTCTCCTTTTGCCACTGTGTTCCTCGTCTGACACTCCAGCACAAAGACTGATTCCCTGCTTTTAAGCCATGGCTTCCCATGAAGTTGGATCCAGAGGTGTCCCCTATGGGGACACCAGGTTCTGGGCATCAGAAGTGGGTGCTTTCAAACCACAGCCAGGCACTGCTGGTGATATGAACACAGACACAAAGCCATCACCACTAAGAATCATTTTATACCTGTAAAATGGCTTTGCCTGGCAGTGGCTTTGCCTGGCAGTGGCTCACGTGGGAGGGGCCTCTATAGAGGGGCTCTGAGGACCAACTTGTGAATATCAATTATTTGTGTTCTTCTCATGCTTCTTACTCTGCCTTCAGGTACAAGTAGAGATTAGCCAAATGCTGTAGGACCTACAGAATTTCTACTTTATTCCCAAATGCTGAAAACAGAAGGTGAACTTTGGGATCTTCGGGACAAAAAAGTAAGACTTTTAAAATGGGATGCTTTTCTTTCCTCCTACTCAAAAAGTTATGAAGCATAGGAGTGAGTTAATGTTTCCAAGATGTTTATTGCTTTTTTTGTGGGGGGAGGTGCCTGATGAAATATGCTGACCCATAGTGCTCCCAGAGGAGGAAGCACAGAGACAGGTTCCTGTAGAGGATGTCAGCCTCGAGCATTTGATTTTCACCAGCAGAATATAATGAGGTGTAAAGGATTCAATTTATCTCTGTCACTTCCCTCTAGACTTTTGTTTGTACTTGGTGACCCATGGGTTAATTAAAACACTATACCAACATCTTTGGTCTTTATATATGCACAGATTATAAACCAAGCTGTTGCATGTATCATCATTCTGGATAATTAAAAAACATACACATGTATGCTTTCTATGTATTACATTTTCTATTTGTGTGAAGTATATATAGAAAATTCAAGAAAGATAAAATTAAGGTTTCTAATGTGTTATAAAAACGGGAACTTCATAGCCCACTTTGGAAAACTGGCCCGACTCTTCCACGTGATTATTATGGCGTGAATTGGTATTTTCCTTGACATTTATTTACTTTAGGTTAACAAAACTATCTTTTGAAACTGTGGGGACACTACTTTGATTTCACTTTTCTATTACTTATTACAATTTCTGCATTTCTAAATATGCATATTTTTGCTATATATATATATAT
>NW_016806031.1:695087-726353 GCF_001698545.2 Rhinopithecus bieti | reverse complement strand
GCTTTCTTTCTTTCTTTTTTTTGAGATGGAGTCTCGCTCTGTCTCCCAGTTGGAGTGCAGTGGAGCGATCTTGGCTCACTGCAAGCTCCACCTCCCAGGTTCATGCCATTCTCCTGCCTCAGCCTCCCAAGTAGCTGGGACTACAGGCCTTCGTCACCAGGCCTGGCTAATTTTTGTACTTTTTTTTTTTTTTTAGTAGAGACGGGGTTTCACCGTGTTAGCCAGGATGGTCTTGATCTCCTGACCTCGTGATCCACCCACCTCAGCCTCCCAAAGTGCTGGGATTACAGGCGTGAGCCACCGTGCCCAGCCGCTATATTTTTATTCTACTTTAAATGAATGTATAAGTCAAGCCCCAGGATGATGATTTGATTTTAAAAAAAGGTTTGCATTAAGTATCTAGAGATTTATTTTCAAAGCTAGTTCAATTTGGTGTTTGCAATTTGAAGAAACTGCAATTCATGTGTTGCCCCACTGTGAGGGAAAATGGTAACTACACATTTTGTAGGTTTTGACCAGCAATTAAAAAAAATTATCCCCAAATCTTGCAAATCAGGATTACTTTTTTATTATTTAGATACAATGAAAAGTGGTATCTCCTGGACTCTCATGATTGTCCTCTATTCCATTTTGCTCTGTGATACGGACATGTAATTTGGTGAAACGACTCCACATTTTGTTAGAGCAGGGACACAGGCTGCATGCAGATGCCACCACTCCAGCACTCCTGCCTGTACTGAATTATGCCATGACACGCCACACACACAAAGTGAGGATGCCGTTTCTGACTTACTCTTTCTGTGTTTCCCAATGACGGCACCTCCCAGGCATTCATACTCGCTGCCTTCCCACAGGACTCCCTCTTCCACTCTTCCACGGTAGCCACACTCATGCCTGTAAATGGAGACACTGTTTGATGCTCATTACTGGGAGAACATTTCAGCACCCTGCCTTTTCCCCCAGGACAAAGTCTACGCCTGCTGGAGTGGAGTACAGAGCCGTCCGAGGGCTGCATCTTGCTGTTTCTTCCGTCTCATCTGCTACTACTTTTTGGCTTACTTAAAAAAAGAAGAACCTAATGAAACTTAGATAAAGATATGGAAAACTATATGAAGTATCTATGTATTCACCGTGAAGACAGAAGAGATATTAAGATTTTCATACATTTGCTGTAAATATACCTAATTTACTGAAATGGTCACCTGCCATTTCTTCCTTTCTCACTTTTCCCAAAGACATTAATGTTCTTAAAGGGTGTAAGCACATATTTATGATTCTATTATATAGGTGTGTATGCATGTATAAAATAGACTATACAAAATTATATAACACAGTGTTTGATTATTTTTAGTTATTTATTTTTATTTTACTTTAAGTACTGGGATACATGTGCAGAGTGTGCAGGTTTTTTACATACGTATACATGTGCCATGGTGGTTTGCTGCACCTATCAACCTGTCATCTAGGTTTTAAGCCCAGCATGCATTTAGTATCTGTCCTAATGCCCTCCCTTCCCTTGCCCCTGACCCCTGACAGGCCCCAAAGTGTGATGTTCTCCTCCCTGTGTCTGCACAGGGACATGGGTGAAGCTAGAAGCCATCTATCTCAGCAAACTAACGCAGGAACAGAAAACCAAACACCACATGTTCTCACTCATAAATGGGAGTTGAACAATGAGAACACATGATTATTTTATTTTTATTTTTTTATTTTTATTATACTTTATGTTCTAGGGTACACGTGCACAACGTGCAGGTTACACATGTATACATGTGCCATGTTGGTGTGCTGCACCCGTTAACTCCTCATTTACATTAGGTATTTCTCCCCACCCACGACAGGCCCCGGTGTGTGATGTTCCCCACCCTGTGTCCAAGAACACATGATTATTTTAAACATATTTTTTCTTACTTGGACTTCAGATGAAAAAACTTAGGTAAACAATATTTCACAATTTATAGTGTGCTATTGGTATCAGTCCACACAAAGCCTCTCTCTAATCTCATTTTAATATTTTCCCCCTTTCCCATCCCTACACGAGCCTCCACTTATATGCATGTAATATGAAATAGGGTTTTAAATAGGCTAGTTAGGGAAATGTTTTTGGAAAAGAAATATTCAAGTAAAGACTTAATGAAGGTGAGGATATACAGTACCCTTGAAATAACTAACTTCATCTTAGAAAAGAGTCCATTTTATATCTCATAGTGCTTTGCCAACAAGAGTATGATGTTTTGCTTAATAAACAAATTCTAAAAAAGACTGCATCCAACCAGATAAGGACACCAACAAGCAGACTTTTCTACTATCAGTACTCACCAGAGGACTCTGACTGTAAAAGAGCAGGCCTCCAGCAGCTCGAAATGGCTCCCTTACCTGATACCATCTTGCAGTCACTCATGATAAGAACTCGGCACCTGCCACGGAAGGCACCTGCCCCATTAACAATTCTTCCTTGCTAGATCCGGGACCACCCGCCCGGCCTAGACCAGAACTCCTTTTGTCTTCTTCACTCCCCCGGACTGATTCGCTAACCCTTTCTCCTATCTCTTTTTCCTCTTGATGTTAAATGTGATTTTGTTGTTGAATGTTTAACCTATAACATTTGTGTATTAAGTATGTTATTATTATTATTATTATTTGAGACGGATTCTCGCTCTGTCCCCCAGGCTGGAGTGCAGTGGCGCGATCTCGGCTCACTGCAAGCTCTGCCTCACAGGTTCTCCTGCCTCAGCCTCCCGAATAGCTGGGACTACAGGCGCCCGCCAGCTCGCCCGGCTAGTTTTTTTGTATTTTTTTTTAGTAGAGACGGGGTTTCACCGTGTTAGCCAGGATGGTCTCGATCTCCTGACCTCGTGATCCGCCCGTCTCGGCCTCCCAAAGTGCTGGGATTACAGGCTTGAGCCACCGCGCCCGGCCAAGTATATTATTATATATGGTTTGCATTATTGACTGACTTGTGCAGTGACTTGAGCCTGTGAGTCCAAGGCTCTGTCTACCAAGTAAACGGGAAGGATTAAAGAGAATTGCCTCCTTGGGAGCTCCACTGTAGCTCATGGCTTTTGTGATAGAAATAGCATAAAAAAAAAAAAAAAAAAGCCTGGCATTGCAAAAAGACACAAACATGCATGGACCTGATTATCTCTAAACTTGCACGGCTCATGACAGCCAGGAGTTTGCCATACAGCTATTTGGAGGGCGTGGTGGTGTGGAAAACATGCTTGCAGAGAACAGACAGTGCAAGGGTCTTAGCTCCTACCATCATGTTTGATGGACTTGTTAGGCCTGTGTTCACTTAGCAGATTGTCATGCAGAGAATGGACCACTGCGATGTTCAGTGGCACATCAGGACAATCAGGGCCTTCCAGATAACATTATGTCAGAGATGGGGCTACAGGCACACTGCATTCAGAGATAAGTTGACTGAGGCCAAGACTCCATGCTGACTGGGGAGCCACAGTAGTTTTGTGGGTCTCCAGGAGTTTCTGTCCCTTTAAGTCCCATAAGAATAACCCCCAGAAAGACCTGCTATTCCCTTTCCCCAGTGCATCATGGCAAATGGTGGCAGATTCCTCCAGGAAAGGCGCCAGGAAGCTTCAGAACATACCTACCTATACCTGCACTGAGGGCTCTTCCTCCCAGGGGCCTGGGTCTGCCTTCCTTCTCATTCCAGGTGCTCTGTGTTTCAACTGTGTCCACTCAGGACCAGGTAAGACGATGTGAATTTTCTACATAGGGCCTCAAATAATGTTTCTGCCCATCACATCTCAAAACCATGTGTGTTAAGCAACACCTTGGTAGGTCGCCCAACTATTTCACCACTACAGAATGCCGTGTATCAAAATGTCAGATGAGGAGCCCATCCCTGGGGCTTACTGCGGTAATTGCACCACTTGGGCTCTGACTTCTAACCAGAATGTGTTATTCTCAAAGAGATCATAGTGTGCGTCTGGCTTAATCCTCCAGCCTCCCCTCCGGCATGGAGAGGGCACCACCACAGAGCTTTTGCTCCCCCTCCTCCTAACGCTTTTCTTAGTGGTGAGAAGGGAGTGCTTTCCGAGCCTTTTTAGAAACTGACAGGGGAGTTGAGAAGCATGCACATAATCCATCCAATCCAACACCTTCCACTTCCTGAGCCCTCAGACATCTTTCTCTATGGTGCGTCAGGGAATTCCAGCATTGCACCTCATTGATCATAAGCCACCATGAAGTCCAGGCAACCATGAACCAACTCAATTTCCCCCAAGGGCTTACATCAACGCATTATATCCCAAATCTTAGGTAATTTAGCACAAGGGTTTATCCTTCTTGGTGTAATACCCAAGAATCGATTCCCACGTTGCTCTGCTGATTCCTACTGGTACAACTTGGGAAGTCCTGAAATTCTTAGCAGGACTTGGCTTCATACGCTCAAGTCTGTGTTCTTCCGGGACATGATTCTATGAACCTGCATTCAGGGAGGAATTGTGGTCGACTCCTGGAGACACTGGCATCACCTGTCAGGCAATCACCCTAGAAACAGCTACCGACGGAGGTTTGCCTGGGAGGAACTTCTTTCCTCCGATTAAGTGGAGGAACTGCCATAACCAGCAAGGGGATCTGAGGGATTAGGGGTTTTGAAGAGCTCAGCAACGTAGCAGGAAGACAGCAGGCGGAATAAACCCCCCAAACTCACTGTCTCCCTCTGACCCTTGATTTCCTGTTCATAACTCTTATTTGTGGAACCCAGTTGAAAGCCATATTCAAGGAAGCCCCTTGATGCAATCTATAAACTATGGGTTGAGTATCCCTTATCCAAAATGCTTGAGACTAGAAGGTGTTTCTGACTTTTTTTTTTTTAATTTTGGAAAATTGATATATATGTGTGTGTGTATATATATGTGTGTGTATGTATATATATACACACGTATATATGTGTGTGTATATATATGTATGTGTGTATATATACGTGTGTGTATATATGTGTGTGTATGTGTATATATATACACGTATATATGTGTGTGTGTATATATGTGTGGGTATATATATGTGTGTGTATGTGTGTATATATATACACATATATATGTGTGTGTGTGTGTGTGTATATAAAATAAGATATCTTGGGGAGATGACCCAAGTCTGAACACAAAATTCATTTATGTTTTATATGCGCCTTATACACATAGCCTGAAGGTAATTTTATACACTATTTTAAATAATTTTCTGCACGAAACAGTTCGTGTTAAGCACTAATGTGTGAAATTTTGCACTTGTGGGTGATTAAAAAGTTTCAGATTTTGGAGCATTTTGAATTGTAAATTTTTGAATTAGAGATACTTAACCTGTATCAGAAGATGGAGAAAATTGTAGAAAACTACGATTAGCATAGCACATAGATATAACCATTTCCACCTTTTCAATTTGTAAGACCAGCCATCACTATACCTCCAGGCCATGCTTTTCCCCTGCTGGAGTCAGGGAGGCTGGACAGCTTGGCCCCAAAAGGTATTCCCGGCAGCCCAGCACACCGGCTGTGGCAGACTGCAGCCAGACTGCTTCTTCAGGCTGGACCCTGACCCATTCCTCCTCACTGGGTGGGGCCTCTCTGTGGGAACTTCAACAACTCCAATGAGGGTTTCAGGGACAGAACTCTGATCTCCCCGGGCCTGAGCCCCTAGAGGGAGGAGTGGCCATAGTCTCTGTGGACCAGCAGACTTAGTCTTTCCTCCTGCTAGCTCTGTGGAATCCTGGCAGCCCAGATGAGTGGGTTTTCCCTCAGTGCAGCACACCCCCTCCACCAAGGGACAGCCAAAGTGCTTAGTTAAATGGGTCCTGCTTCCTGTGCCACCCAACTGGGTGAGTCCTCCCCAACAGGGGTTGCCAGACACCCTGTATAGGAGTGTTCCTACTGACATCAGGTCAGTGACCATCAAGGTCAGAGATCCAAGAGGAAGGAGCAGGCACCCATCTTTGCTGTTCTCCAGTCTCCTTGAGTGACATCTCCAGGCGTATGAGTGAACCAGATGAATAGGACCTGAAGTGAACCCCCAGAAAACAGCAGCAGCCCTACAGAAGAGAGACCTGACCACTGAAAGAAAAATGAGCAAACAGAAAGGGACAACAATAACGTCAACAAAAAATGCCCCACAAAACCCTCATCCAAGGGCGAGCAGCCTCAAACATCAAAACTAGACAAACTCATGAAGATGAGAAAGAATCAATGAAAAAGTGCTAAACATCTCTTCTCAAAATGATCACAACAGCTTTCCAGCAAGGGTGCAGAACTGGACAGAGGATGAGATGGATGAATTGACAGAAGTAGGCTTCAGAAGGTGAGTATTAGCAAACTTTGCTGAAGAAAAGGGGCATGTTCTAACCCAACGCAAAGAAGTTAAGAGCCTTGGTAAAAGAAGGTTACAGGCACTGCTAACTAGAATAGCCAGTTTAGAGAGGAACATAAATGACCCGATGGAGCTGAAAAACAGCACTAGAACTTTGTGAAGCATACACAAGTATCAATAGCTGAATTGATCAAGAGGAAGAAAGGTTATCGGAGATTGAAGACTATCTTGCTGAAATAATGCAGGCAGACAAGATTAGAGAAAAAAGAATGAAAATGAACAAACAAAACCTCCAAGAAATATGGGACTATGTCAAAAGACTGAACTTATGACTGATTATAGTACCTGAAAGAGAGGGAGAGCATGGAACCACGTTGGAAAACACACTTCAGGATATTATCCAGGAGAACTTCCCCAACCTAGTAAGACAGGCCAAAATTCAAATTCAGGAAATGCAGAGAGCCCCATTAAGACACTCCACGAGAAGATCAGCCCCAAGATACATAATCATCAGATACTGCAAGGTTGAAATGAAAGAATAAATGTTAAGGGCAGCCAGAGAGAAAGGCCAGGTCACCTACAATACGAAGCCCATCAGGCTAACAGCAGATATCTCAGCAGAAACCTTGCAAGCCAAAAGAGAATGGGGACCAATATTCAACACTCTTAAAAGAATTTCATATATCCGCCCAAACTAAGCTTCATAAGTGAAAGAGAAATAAAATCTTTTTCAGGCAAGCAAATGCTGAGGGAATTTGTCACCACCAAGCCTGCCTTGCAAAAGCTCCTGAAGGAAGCTCCAAATATGGAAAGGAAAAACTGGTACGAGCCACTGCAAAAACACAGCAAAATATAAAGACCAATGACACTATGAAGAAACTGCATCAACTAGTGTGCAAAATAACCAGCTAGCACCATGATGACAGCATCAAATTCACACATAACAATATGAAACTTAAATGTAAATGGGCTAAATGCCCCAATGAAAAGACACAGACTGGCAAATTGGATAAAGAGTCAAGTCCCAACTGTGTGCTGTATTCAAGAGACCCACCTGACATGCAAAGACACACACAGGTTCAAAGTAAAGGGATGGAGGAATATTTATCAAGCAAATGGAAAGCAGAAAAAAGCAGGGGTGGCAAACCTAGTCTGTGACAAAACAGATTTTAAGCCAACAAGATCCAAAAAGACAAAGCAATGTATTACGTAATGGTAAAGGGATCAATACAACAAGAAGAGCTAACTATCCTAAATATATACGCACCCACTACAGGAGCACCCAGATTCATAAAACAAGTTCTTAACCTACAAAGAGAGTTAGACTCCCACACAATAATAGTGGGAGACTTTAACACCCCACCGTCAATATTAGACAGATCAACGAGACAGAAATTTAACAAGGATATTCAAGACTTGAACTCAGCTCTGGATCAGGCGGACCTAATAGATAGCTACAGAACTTTCCACCCCCAAACCATAGAATATACATTCTGATCAGTGCCATATGGCACTAACTCTAAAATTGACCACATAATTGGAAGTAAAACACTCCTCAGCAAATGCAAAAGAACTGAAATCATAATAAGCAGTCTCTCAGACCACAGTGCATTCAATAGCATTCAGGATTAAGAAACTCGCTCAAAACCACACAGCTACATGGAAATTGAACAACCTGCTCCTGAATGACTCCTGGGTAAACAGTGAAATTAAGGCAGAAATCAAGAAATTCTTTGAAAACAATGAGAACAAGGAGGCAATATACTAGTCTCTGGGACACAGCGAAAGCAATGTTAAGAGGGACATTTATAGCACTAAACGTCCATATCAGAAAGCTAGAAAGATTTCAAATCAGCATCCTAACCTCACAATTAAAAGAACTAGAGAAGCAAGAGCAAACAGATTCAAAAGCTAGTGGAAGACAAGAAATAACTAAGATCAGAGCAGAACTGAAGGACACAGAGACATGAAAATCCCTTCAAAGAATCAATGAATCCAGGAGATGGTTTTTTTTGAAAAACTTAATTAAATAGATAGACCACTAGCTAGACTAATAAAGAAGAAAAGAGAGAAGAATCAAATAGATACAATAAAAAATGATAAAGGGGATATCACCACTGATCCCACAGAAATACAAACTACCATCAGAGAATCCCATAAACACCTCTTTGCAAATAAACTAGAAAATCTAGAAGAAATGGATAAATTCCTGGACACATACACCCTCTCAAGACTAAACTAGGAAGAAGTCAAATCCCTGACTATACCAATAACCAGTTCTGAAATTGAGGCAATAATAAATAGCCTACCAACCAAAAAAAAAATCCCAGGACCAGCCAGATTCACAGCTGAATTCTATCAGAGGTACAAAGAGGAGCTGGTACCATTCCTTCTGAAACTATTCCAAACAATTGAAAAGGAGGGGCTCCTGATTTTATGAGGCCAGCATCATCCTGATACCAAAGCCTGGCAAAGACACAACAATAAAAGATAACTTCAGGTCAATACTCCTGATGAACATCAATGCAAAATCCTCAATAAAATACTGGTAAGCTGAATCCAGCAGCACATCAAAAAGCTTATCCATCATGATCAAGTCGGCTTCGTCCCTGGGATTGAAGTCTGGTTCAACATATGCAAATCAATAAACTTAATTCATCACATAAACAGAACCAATGACAAAACCCACATGATTATCTCTATAGATGCAGAAAAGGCCTTCGATAAAATTCAACATTGCTTCGTGTTAAAAACTCTCAATAAACTAGTTATTGATGGAATATATCTCAAAATGGTAAGAGCTGTTTATGACAAACCCACAGTCAAGATCATACTCAATGGACAAAAGCTGGAAGCATTTCCTTTGAAAACCAGCACAAGACAAGGATGACGTCTTTCACCACTCATGCCATCTCTCACCTCTCCTATTCAACATGGTATTGGAAGTTCTGGCCAGGGCAATCAGGCAAGAGAAAGAAAGGGTGTTCAACTAGAAAGAGAGGAAGTCAAGTTGTCTCTGTTTATAGATGACATGATCTTATATTTAGAAAACTCCATCATCTCAGCCCAAAAGCGCCTTAAGCTAATAAGAAATTTTGGCAAAGTCTCAGGATACAAAATCAAAGTGCAAAAATCACAAGCATTCCTATACATCAACAATAGACAAGCTGAGAGCCAAATCATGAATGAACTCCCTTTCATAACTGCTATAAAGAGAATAAAACACCTAGGAATACATCTTACAAGGGACGTGAAGGACCTCTTCAAGGAGAACTACAAACCATTGCTCAAGGAAATAAGAGAGGACACAAACAAATGGAACAATATTCTATCCTTGTGGATAGGAAGAATCAATATCATGAAAATGGCCACACTGCCTAAAGTAATTTATAGATTCAGCACTATTCCCATCAAACTACCATTGACATTCTCCACAGAATTAGAAAAAAAAAAGTACTTTAAAATTCACATGGAACCAAAAAAGAGCCCATATAGCCAAGACAATCCTAAGCAAAAAGAGCAAAGCTGGAGGCATCACACTACCTGACTTCAAACTATACATGAAAACAGCATGGTACTGGTACCAAAACAGACATATAGACCAATGGAACAGAATAGAGATCTCAGAAATAACATCGCACATCTACAACCATCTGCTCTTTGACAAACCTGACAAAAACAAGCAATGGGGACAGGATTCCCTATTTAATAAATGGTGCTGGGAAAACTGGCAAGCCATATGTAGAAAACAGAAATGGAACCCCTTCCTTACACCTTATACAAAAATTAACTCAAGATGGATTAAAGACCTAAATGTAAAACCCAAAACTATAAAAATCCCAGAAGAAAACCCAGGCAATACCATTCAGGACATAGGCGAGGGCAAAGATTTTATGATGAAATTTCCAAAAGCAATTGCAACAAAAGCTAAAATTAACAGACTGGATCTAATTAAACTAAACAGCTTCTGCACAGCAAAACAAACTATCATCAGAGTAAACAGGAACCCTACAGAATGGGAGAAAATTTTTGCAATCTATCCATCTGACAAAGGTCTAATCAGATTTTACAAGGAAGCTAAACAAATTTACAATTAAAAAAACACATCAAAAAGTGGGCAAAGGACATGAACAGATACTTCTCAAAAGAAGACATTTATGTGGCCAATAAAAGCTCAACATCACTGATCATTAGAGAAATGCAAATCCAAACCACAGTGAGAAACCATCTCACGCCAGTCAGAATGGCAATTATTAAAAAGTCAAGAAACAACAGATGCCGGAGAACCTGTGGAGAAAGAGGAATGATTTTACACTGTTGGTGGGAATGTAAATTAGTTCAAGAATTGTGGAAGACAGTGTGGTGATTCCTCAAGTATCCAGAACCAGAAATACCATTTGACCCAGCAGTTGCATTACTAGGTATATACCCAAAGGAATACAGATCATTCTATTATAAAGATACATGCACATGTATGTTTATTGCAGCATTATTCACAATAGCAAAGCTATCGAACCAACCCAAATACCCATCATTGATAGACTGCATAAAGAAAATATGGTACATATACACCACGGAATACTATGCAGCCTAAAAAGGAATGATATCATTTTCTTTGCAGGGACACGGATGAAGCTGGAAGCCATCATTCTTAGCAAACTAACACAGGAACAGAAAAGCAAACACTGAATTTTCTCACTCATAAGTGGGAGGTGAACAATGAGTACACAGGGACACAGCAAGGGGTACACCTTTATTTATTTCTTTTCATTGGATTTGAAGGTGTGTAGGGGTTGGGGTGGAGACACATTCTGCTTTTTCTCCTAATCTGCTAGTACTTATGAATGAACAGCAGCCACAATAGCATACTATTATCTAGAGAGCATTGTGGATTAGGTCAACAACAAAATAAAGTTGATATTGGCAACCTTTGTTAGTACCTGGGTTGTTCTCTAAAATCAAGGTCTTCCAGATTTCCATCTGCCTTCATGGGCATGCAATAGTAAACCACGGCCAGCCAGAGAATGTACCTTTTGCTCCCTCCAGATCACGATCTCTTAATAGCTGAACTAAAAATCTACCATTAATTATAAAATCTCAAAATAAATTGTAGCTGTCCAAGACAATTACATAACAGCTCTATTCTGAAAAACGCTAGCTTCATCACCTCTGGTGAAGTGCTGGTTTTTCCTTTTGAAAACTCTGCATTTATAGGAGGGCAAGGGTTAGCCCAATGCCATAGAGTCAGCGCAGGGAGTGGGAGGAAAGAGACTAGGTTCTTTAATTCTCAGCCCAAGTCTCTAACCACTAAACCACACTACCATTCTCTCTAATTACCCTTTAGGTAATAAGTGTAAAAATATGTTTTTGAGGTGATGAGATAAAATTAGAAGTTAGGTGATTGGGTTAGTCTTCATCTCCATCTTAGTCACTAAAACAAAAATCCACAATGAATAAATGGGACCAAATAGTTTCTCAGCAAAACAGAAAGTTAACGGAGATTCTAAATAAATTCACACCACAAAACCAAAGAGGCATTTAGGAATTTCCCTAATACCCTCAAAGTGGGACATTTTCTAGTACTTACTGGAAAATGATACAATTAAGAGGATAGAATTTTTTTTTTTCATACATTGAAAACTTTCCTTCCAGAACTTCTTGGCAATTTTATCTTCAGGAAGTATATCTATGCTATTTGGTTGTGTTATTTTGAAATGAAAACTCATTTAATAAATTATGAAGATTTTGTTTTTATTTCTCTGCAATGATCTTAGTAACTACTATCAGGATTCCATGCTAAAATATCTGGAAAAGTTTTTCCCAAATGAGGAAAATGAACATTCTGCAACATGATAGTCATTAACAATCTAAGAGCAGTCTCAGTAGCTTTGTCTTGTAGAAACTTCTACTATTGTTACCTTGATACAAAGAACCTCACTGCCAGCATCAGAGTCTGAGTTCTAATACCCCCACTTGGCTATTAATATAGCTTATCCAGGTAGATCATGCTATGTTCAAACCTCAGCTTCGATATTTTTAAATAGAATTATGAATTCTTGTTCTACGTTACAAATATTACATAAGAATAAAACACTGAGACATGGAAATACGTAAAACTTTGAAAATTCTAAGCTAATCTCTTCAATTTGAATTAAAATCTCTTAAAGGAAGATTACTAAAAAACATCCTGCAGAATGTTTTGTTGCTTTCTTCTGAAGGCAAAGCATACTAAATTTGGTTAATTGACATGCTTCTTTATCCACTAGAGGGTGGTCTGTTCACCTCCAAATTAGAAATGAAAATATACAGGATGTGGAAAACCATTTTGATCATAAAGCGAATGTGCTCTATTTCATCTTATGTGATTCTATTACTTGCTGACCCTATTAACTTTACTAATGTTCTTTTCTTTTTCATCTTTTTCACCCTTAGGTGTTTGTTTGGCAATCATAGTTCTTGATTTAACTTATATGTACACTGCACATACAGTTGTAAAAGTAGGTCTGGCTGGACGCAGTGGCTCACGCCTGTAATCCCAGCACTTTGGGAGGCCGAGGTGGGCAGATCACTTGAGGTCAGGAGTTTCAGACCAGCCTGGCCAACATAGTGAAACCCCATCTCCACTAATAATATAAAAATTAGCCAGGCATGGTGGTGTGCATCTGTAATCCCAGCTACTCCAGTGGCTGAGGCAGGAGAATTCCTTGAGCCTGAGAGGTGCAGGTTGCAGTGGATCACGCCACTGCACTCCAGCCTGGGTGACAGAGTGAGACTCTGTTTCAAATGATGTATATTTTAACTTTAACTTAGTTCTTGATTCCAAATGAATATGGTGTGAGACCAGTGTAATTAATGGGAAGGGACATGTTGTTATCATTAGAAAGCATAATGTTACTTTTCAAAAATACAAATCATAATTTATGAATTTGTGAGTAAATGGAGATTGTTCTGAATTACACAGAAACTAAATTATTGAATTTTAATGGTTTTAGAATTGTAGTTTTATTACTTTAAAAATGAATCGGTTGGGTCAGGCGCGGTGGCACACGCCTGTAATCCCAGCACTTTGGGAGGCCGACGCGGGTGGATCACGAGGTCAAGAGATTGAGACCATCCTGGCTAACACAGTGAAACCCCGTCTCTACTAAAAATACAAAAACAAAATTAGCCAGGCATGGTAGTGGGTGCCTATAGTCCCAGTTACTCAGGAGTATGAGGCAGGACAATGGCGTGAACCTGGGAGGTGGAGCTTGCAGTGAGCTGAGATCATGCCACTACACTCCAGCCTGGGTGACAGAGTCAGACTCCGTCCAAAAAACAAAAGATATATAGTATCTAGAGATAAAAATACAGCATTAGAATTAAAAAATATACATAATTGGGTTATTATCAGTTTGATGTTTGACAGCAAAAGTAAGGACCAGTAACCTTGATAATACAGAAATAAAAAACACTAATAGAGAGATGAAAAGAATCAAGACTGCAAAGGAATAAACAGAGCCATCAGGAAACCATGGTACTTTTTTTGCATTTTTAGTAGAGACGGGGTTTCACCTGTGGTTTTTTTTTTTTTAAACTAATAAATCTATGTTGGAAATACATCAAAACTTTGTGTTTTGCACGTATTGAGCTGAATATATATATTCACCTGATTATATAGTCATGTGACTTATTTTAAAACGTTAAAACTATGCAATCATATAACATATAAGCAACATTAGAGTATGGCTTTTTAGTAACCACTGGATTGGTTTCACTAACATTTTATTCAGGATATCTCATATATGCTCATGAGCACTTTTGGTCTGTACTATTCTCTTGTAAGTTCCCTTGGTTTTACTATCTAAGTAATGGTGATCTCGTAAAATGACTTTTGAAATGTATTCCATTCTTCTCATATTCTGAAAGAACTTATAAGGGTTTTAAAAAAATTTCTTGCGTATATGTTTTGGTAGAATTTGCCATGGAAGCTACTCGGGTCTGGAATTTTCTTTATGTATGGTTTTTATTTATGAATTTAACCTCATTGATGGGCATAGGCCTATTTAGATTTCTATTACCCCTTTCATCAATTTAAGTACTTCGTATCTTTCAAGGAATTTACTCATTTAAATTATCAAATTCATTGGCATAAAATCTATAAGATGTTGATAATTTGTTTTATATCTCTTGTTTTCTTGATCAATTCTATTGATTTAATGGACCTTTAAAAGAAACAGCTTTTGGTTCTATAAATTTTCTCTGCTGTATTGATTTCTGTATATGTACTTATTACTCTCTTCATTTGAGTTTATATTACTATGCTTATTATAGGTTCTTAAGGTAAAAGATTCCAGCTTTAATATTAGATCTTTCCCACTAAATGCATACTTAGCAGCATCTCACAAATTTTTGCTGTGTTTTGCTTTTACTTTATTTCAAAATATTTTCTACTTTCACTTAAGAAATGTGTGAAAATATAGTTTCAAACGGTACTGCAAGGCTACAGTAACCAAAACAGCATGGTACTGGTACCAAAACAGATATATAGACCAATGGAACAGAACAGAGACCTCAGAAATAACACCACACATCTACAATCATGTGATTTTCAACAAACCTGACAAAACAAGCAGTGGGGAAAGGATTCCCTATTTAATAAATGGTGCTGGGAAAACTGGCTAGCCACATGCAGAAAACAGAAACGTCCTTACACCTTATACAAAATTAATTCAAGATGGATTAAAGACTTAAATGTAAAACCCAAAACCATAAAACCCTAGAAGAAAACCTAGGCAATACCATTCAGGGCACAGGCATAGGCAAAGACTTCATGACTAAAACACCAAAAGCAATTGCAACAAAAGCCAAAATTGACAAATGAGATCTA
The DNA here is from genome assembly GCF_001698545.2 of Rhinopithecus bieti. Classification (NCBI taxonomy): domain Eukaryota; kingdom Metazoa; phylum Chordata; class Mammalia; order Primates; family Cercopithecidae; genus Rhinopithecus; species Rhinopithecus bieti. The sequence continues at coordinate 711,164 of NW_016806031.1, read as the reverse complement.
ATCAAACCAAAGAGCTTCTGCAAAGCAAAAGAAACTATCATCAGAGTGAACAGGCAACCTACAGAATGGGAAAAAATGTTTGCAATCTATCCATCTGACAAAGGTATATCCAGAATCTTAGCAAGGAACCTTAAACAAATTACAAGAATAAAACCAAAACCCCATCAAAAGGCGGGCAGGAATGAAATAGACACTTCTCAAAAGAGACATTTATGTGGGCCACAAACATATGAGAAGAAAGCTTCCCATCATCACGTCAGCTGAGAAATGCAAATCAAATACCACAATGAGATACTATCTCGCGCCAAGTTAGGAGATGGCCAATCATTAAATAGCAGGAAAACAACAGATGCGGAGAGGATGTGAGAAATAGGAACGGCTTTACACCTGTTGGTAGGAGTGTAAATTAGTCAACATGGTGTGGAAAGCAGTGTGGGATCTCCTCAGGGATCAGAACCAGAAAACCATTTTGACCCAGCCATCCCAATCCCGGGTATAGTAACCGCCAAAGGATATACAATCCATTCTAGGCTAAAAGACACCTGGCACACAATAGTTACCTGCAGCCTATCTCACCAATGCAAGACTTTGGAACCAACCAAAATGCCCATCAATGATAGACTCAAAAAGAAAATGTGTGGCACATATACGCCATGGAATACTATGCAGTCATATATAAGGATGAGTTAATGTCCTTTGCAGGGACATGGATGAAGCTGGAAACCATCATTCTCAGCAAACTAACACAGGAACAGAAAACCAAACACCGCATATTCTCACTCATAAGTGGTTGTTGAACAATGAGAACACATGGATACAGGGAGGGGAACATCACACACTGGGGCCTGATGGGGGCTGGCAGGCTAGGGGAGGGATAGCATTAGGAGAAATAACTAATGTAGATGATGGGCTGATGGGTGCAGCAAACCACCATGGCACGTGTATACCTATGTAACAAACCTGCATGTTCTGCACATGTATCCCAGAACTTAAAGTATAATAATAATTTTAAAAACCCAGAAATGTGTGAAAATTTACACATTTTTTTTCTATACATACTCTATGTTCTATCAGTTTTGTTTCAGGTCCTTTGAATGCGTTTTTTTATCTTCTTTCACATTTATTTTCTTCACAAATTGACACTTTTATACTTACATCAATTTTCATCCTGATAATATCTGCTTTTCTAAAACTAACTTTTATGACATTTATGTAGCCACCTTAGCTTTTATTTGATTGGTGTCTGTGTGATATATCTTTTGACATTATCTGACTCATAATCAATCTAGGTTTGTATATTTAAAATGTTTTTTTTTTAATTTTTATAGACAGCATATGGTTAGAGCCTGTTTTTTTTATTCATTCTGACAATCTCTGCTTTTTAATTACAGTGTTTGGCCATTTACATTTAATGTGTTTTTCAACACGGTTGGCTTTAAATTTATCATCTTGCTATTTGTTTTCTACTAGTTCTATAATACTTTATTTTTTTTCTTATTTTCCCTTAGCTTTTTTTCCTTGAATATTTTGGGCATCCATCTTATTAACTTTTTATATCTTCATATCATTTTCAGCGGTTTCATCCTTCAAACATAATTTTAGCTTGCCACATTCCACCTTCATGTAATGTTACACCACATCACATATAACTGACTTTTATATATTACATATTGCATACAGACTGTATGATACTGTCCTTCCTCTAAAGAATTCCACTCAAAGATATTTTCCAAATTTAAAATATTTTGTATTATTCCACCTAATTACAATTTCTATTTCTCTTCATTCTTTGAATAGACACATATTTTTGTTGCTGTTATGTTTTAATCTGAAATCATTGTAAGAGATTTAGCTTACTTGTCCAGAAATATTTATAAGTACATATAAAAGGGTATTTGCTTCTGTGTTTATTGTAAAAGTGTATGCTAAATAGGTGAATTTTCCCTCAAAACAGTAATAAGTAACTAGTTCCAATTAGTTACAGTTTCAAGTAAACCAATTATTAATATGTAGAAAAGAGTGTCACTCCAGATACGTTACATAGTGAATTGGATACTTTAAACATTTGCTTCAAAAGATAATATCTAGTCTGTTTTATCTGCTTGGCATGGCCCTGACAGCAAAAGTCTTTAACATTAAGGAATATGTTATTATAATAAATGTGCAGAATCAAAAGAATGTCCACTGAAAAATTATGACTATAGCTGATAATAAAACTATTATGAATTTCACCATTACTTTAGTATAATTGCAACCAGGATACTAGTTTTTATAATACATTTGAACCCTATAAATTTTTTAAAAGATATTTTTGTTTGTTTCACTGAAAGTGTGTCACCATTTAACATTGATCAAAATAATGAGGCACAGTCACATATGTTACAAAATTTAGACCCTTTGTTTTTCCTGTTACTTAAGGCGAGGACAGAGTGTGAGAGCTGGTAGTGGTCAGCTTTATGCTTAACTGTTAGAGTAAACTGGTAGAGCTGTCCTTCACAATTTATTCAAACATCTGGCTACCACAGTTAAATAGGTTAGGGAGGAGCATATGGTTCTCATTTAGAACACTGCAAATATCATCCTGATGGAGACTAAAATGTTAAGAAAGGCCAATACTGTTTTGATTATAATCTCAGACAGGAAAAAAAAAAAAACACAGAAAACACATACACACACATGCAAAAAAAACCCTGCATGCTAAGCTAAGAATCCCCATATCTTATTATAAAAATTTATATTCTGTGTTGTGTTGTTATTTTGATTCTTACATTAAAGGACAGTCCATTAATACAGGAGGATAACAGTTGACTTTTATGTGTTTTTCAAATAAAATGATAGCCAAAAAATAAAAAAAAGTAAAAAAAGGAGAAAATTGTAAACTTCAGGAACTTTTGCTTTTAATAACAATGTTTATTTGGAATTTCAAAGTTACATTTTTATATATTAATCCTATTGATTAGGAATACATGTATATGTATTTTCCAATTAGATTATAATTAAATAGCAAGCTTCTATCTCTGTAAAACAGATGAAAGGGCTGTTAGGTTAATCCAGCTGCTTAAAATGTGTGTTGTATTTGGTCATTTGCCAAAAAAATCTGTGGCTACACGAGCCAGCTGGCATGGGTTGGAGGGTGGGAATCTCTCAGCTGATTATGACCATGGCTGAGGACATTTTTATAAATTCTACTTTCAAAATGACAGTGAAAAACTCTACCTTGGCTGCCCTACAATTTTGCCAAGCAATGATATCTTCAGAAATTTTTTACCTTTTAAAATATACCTTCCCATTCATATTACTTGAACCCCTAAATAAGTCATTTACTTACATTAAAAAAGTAAGAGAAAAAAATTCTTTTAAGATGTATTAAAATTTAGGAGCCCAGGATTTCACTTTGTGTATTTTGTCATATTTCCTCCATAAAAAAGGGGAAATTTAATTTTAAAATAAGTAACTCAATAAGAATATTTATGTCAAAAAATCAATATCTCATTGTGTAGTTTTATGATATTATTTTATTATTTGGTATTAGAGACCATAGCTAGGCAGAGTTGCTTAATTTTTAAAAACTGTCCTCATCATTTGAGTTATTATATATAATATTATAAGAACTCATGTTTTTAACCATCAAGAAAACCCTAAATTACTTCTATACATTGGCTCATCTGCACATGTGTGTATGTGTGTGTGTGTGTCTACCAGGTGTGAGGCCCACCATACTAACAAGTCCCAAGGTACACTCTTCCTTTGATTTTTTTTTTTCCCCAGCTGGTACTTGCTACAGCAACATGTCTGAGTGGTCATTTGAGTTATCTGAGAAGCTGTCAAAAGGCTGAGAAGATTTGGGAAGATTTCAAAAACCTGGCTGAGCCTGCTTTCTCAAGAATAATACTTTTTGACACTTTCATTCTCAATCCCAAACCTCAGATGTTTGATTTTTTTTTCACTGTTGAAATAGTGGCAACAAGAAGGATAGGTGGAGTTAGGATACTTTAAAAACATAAAAATCACAGAATGTTTCAGCTTTCACTGAATTGCAGACATTTATATTTTCAAATTATAACGTGATAGATGGAGTCTGGTTTCACTAAAAACAGAATATAAATGAGAAATCTCCATTAATGATACATGGTTTCTAGTAGTCCACTTATAGGAATATTTAACTTTATTCATATTTGTTTTTATGTCTTTACATTATTTTAATAGGTAATACAATTATATCTTCTAAAATTCAGAAAGTATAAAATGCATACAGGAAAAACTCACCATCCAGCCCTGTCTCATGTTGCCCTTGAGGACTCCATTTTCTGCACACACAGCTAAACCTTGTTACAAGTTACTTGGGTGTATTAGTTTAACAAATAAAAACATAGGACTCCTGATTAAGTTTAATTTTCAGATAAATAATTAATGCTTTTTAAGTATAATTATTTCCAAAATATTGCAAGAGACATACATATATTTAAAAATTATTGTTTGACATCCAAATTTAACTATGCGTCCTATATTTTGTCTGGCAACCCTAATCCTTCCTCAGGTTCTTATGCAAATGGAGAAAATATGCACTCTTTTATTATCCTCCATCCCTTTCTTTTACAGAAATAGCATTCTGCACCTGTTTTTAGCTAATCACACTTTTGGGGATTATTCTGCATCATAAAAGATATTTCTCCTTTTTACCATAATGTATTTCATTAAACCCTCTTGATGTATTCACAGGTTAGGTCCCATATTTTGCTCTTCTAAACAATGTCACAATGAAAAATCTGTCATAAATTTCCAGAAATTGCATTATTATGTCAAAGGGTAAGTGTATATATAATTTTAGTAGATGCTGCAAATCGTCCTCCATAATGGTTACAACAATTACAATCCAATCAGCAAAGGGTGACAGTGCTTATTTTGATCACAACTTACTAACACTGTGTTACCAATCTTTGGATTTTGTTGCCAATCTGTCTGATAAAAAATGGTGTTTTAGTTTAATTCTATTTAGTTGTATTTTGCATTTATCTTTCAATGAGTAAAACTGAGAATTATTTTATATGTTTATAAACTGTTTATATTTTTTCTTTAATTTTCTAGTCATTGCGATGGTTCTACTGTGGTCAGTCTGTTTCTTCTAAAGTTCTTTGAGCTCTTTGTATATCAAGGATGTTGGCTCTTTGACTGTGATATAAATGGCCAATAGTTTTCCTAGTTTTTCATCTCCCTTTTCACTTCACTTGTGAATTTTAAATCGATTCATTTTATCACTCTTTTAGCTTATGACTTCTGAGTTCTGAATCAAAGTCACAAAAGCCTTTCCCACTTAAAGACTATAAAGGAATTCACTTTGTTTTTTATTTTTGTACCTTGCTAGTTTGAAGTTTTTGTTTTATATTTAAATCCTTGATCATCTTAGTGTTTGCTATTGTCTGTGAATGCATCTTTACCTTTTTTGGGTATCTTCACAGTCGTTCCTATTCTATTAATTTGAATGTCTGTTATTGTTTGTGCTGATTGGAGATCCTTCCTTCATTGTACATTAAATTATGTTGTGCATTTGTGTCTATTTTAAAACACTAAACTGTTCCCTTAGCATTTATTTGCCTATAACACAACAGTATCTTACTGAATTTATTATGAAGGCTTTATACACTAAATTAACTAGAAAAAAAATCTCACTTTCCTAACTTTTCATTTTTAGAGTTTACCTGGTTATTTGTGTTTGGTGATTTTTCTCTATGAATTCTAGAATTAGCTCATCAAATTGTAGAAACAATACTACTGGTATTTTTTGGGAGATGGCATTAAACTTACAAATTTGTTTAGAGAGAACTGACATACTTACGATGAAATTTCCTGTACAAAACCATGATGTAGCTTTCCATTCATTCAGTGTGTATTCTGAGTTGTCTTACTGATTATACAAAATTTTAACTCATTCTCTTGGGTTATTTAGGTATATCTCTTGGTTTTAATTCTTTCTTTCTTTTCTTTCCTTCCTTTCTTCCTTTTCTTTTTTGAGACAGGATCTCCTTCTGTTGCCCAGGCAGGAGTGCAGTGGAGCCATCACAGCTCATTGCAGCTTTGAACTTCTGGGCTCAAGCCAGAAGTTCCCACCTCCTGCCTCAGCTTCCTGAATAGCCAAAACTACAGGTGCATGCCACCATGCCCTGCTATTTTTTATTTTTTGTAGAGATGAGGTCTAGCTTTTTGTTGCCTAGGCCAATCTTAAACTCCTGGCCTCAAGCAATCCTCCCACCTCAGCCTCCCAAAGCTCTAGGATTACAGGCATGAGACATAGCACCCAGTCATCTCTATTTTCTCTCATTGAACTGAGAAATGTATCTAATGCAATGTTCAATTGTGGCGGGGAAAGGTCAGCTTGCTTACTTTCTTTTTCTTCCTTTCCTTTTCTTTTCTCCTTTCCTTTTCTTTTTCCCTCCCTTTCCTTTCTCCTTCCCTTTCCTGTGTCCTTCCGTTTCCTTTCCCTTACTTCCCTTTCTGACTTTTGCAGACCCATTTAATAAGGTGCTGGCCTTTTTTTGGCTGGAGTCCATGTATTTCATCATATTAAGAAAGTATTCACTGGTATCTATTTTGTTAATAAATACAAAAAATAAGGAATGGTAATATTTTTCTTAGTTCTATCAATATGCTAAATGATATTAATAGATTTCTTAATACTAAACCACACACAGTCTTGGAATAAATTCCATTTTGCTCAAAATGATTAGCAATGGTGAGGCCAGAAGGTATTTCCAGGGAAAAGGTTTTTTTTGTTTTTTTTTTTTTTTAAGCCCTGTATAGGGAGGAATGGGCCTGGTTTGTTTTCTTATTTTACCCTCTCGGTTTTAAGGCATCGTGATCAGATAATTGTTTCAATGCTACTTAAATTTTTTGAATTTATTGTTTTATTCTTGCTCATTATATATCCCATTTTGTTAAATCTCATGTTGCACTCACTCCTTTGAATGTATGTAGAAATAAACAGCTAGCATGTGAGTTTTCTGTTGCTTTGTAAAACATGACTACAAATGTAGTAGCCTAAAACAACTCACATTTATTATCTCGTATTTTCTATGGATCAGGCCCAGGTTCGCCGGATCCTTTGCTAAGACTGTAATCAACGTGTAAGCCAAGCGGTGTTCTCCCTGGGAGCCTTTTCTTGGGGGAAGAATGTATTTCCAGGCTCATCTCCCTTGTCCACAGAATTCAATCCCTTGCTTAGCACCCAGGATTTTTGCTGGCTGCGGGCTGGAGGGGCTCCCAGGTCCTAGAAGCTACAAATAGGTCCTAGAGTGCACTCTAGGTCCTCAAGGCCTCCTCCAGAGCCTAGAAGCCACCCCCAAATCCTAGAGGCCTCTCCTAGGTCTGAGAGTACACTCTAGGTTCAGAGGCCCCTCCCAAGTCCTAAAGGCCTCCCTCAGGTTCTGGAGGCCTCCCCTATTTTCTAGAGAACACTCCAGGTCCCAGAGGCCTCCCTCAGGTTCTGGAGGCCTTCTCAACATCCTGGAGGCCTCTCCCAGGTCCTAAAGGAAGCCCCCAGGTTTTAGGGGTCACAGGTAGGTCCCAGATGGTGCTCACAGGAGCCTGCCTGAGGCCCAAGAGCCTTTTCCAGATATTAGAGGCCTCCCGCAATGTCCCAGAGTTCACCTCTAGGTCTCAGAGACCTCTTTCAGGTCTTAGAGGATATCCCCAAATCCTAGAGCCTTCCTTCCTGGACTTAAAGGCCACCCCTAGGTCCTAAAGCCTTTCTGCAGGTCCTAGAGGACACCGTAGATGCATACATGTATTTATTGCTTATCACTTAGATTTCCTCAACTTGGGCGCTTACTTCAAGCCAACAAACCAATAAAGAGAATCTCTGGCTCTGGTAAGGCCGGGCGTGGTGGCTCACGCCTGTAATCCCAGCACTTTGGGAGGCCGAGGTGGGCGGATCACGAGGTCAGGAGATCGAGACCATCCTGCCTAACATGGTGAAACCCCGTCTCTACTAAAAATACAAAAAAAGTAGCCGGGCATGGTGGTGGGCGCCTGCAGTCCCAGCTACTCAGGAGGCTGAGGCAGGAGAATGGTGTGAACCTGGGAGGTGGAGCTTGCAGTGAGCCAAGATCGTGCCACTCACTCCAGCCTGGGCGACAGAGCGAGACTCCATCTCAAAAAAAAAAAAAAAAAAAAAAAAAAGAGAGAATCTCTGACTCTGGTCTCCTAAACTGGCCTAATGTATCATAATGTAATCAAGGAAGTGACAGCCCTCATCTACATCATATTCTTTTTTTCCTTTCTTTTTTTTTTTTTTTTTGAGAAGGAGTATCGTTCTGTTGCCCAGGCTGGAGTGCAGTGGCACGATCTCGGCTCACTGCAAACTCTGCCTCCTGGGTTCAAGTGATTCTCACGTCTCAGCCTCTGGAGTAGCTGGGATTACAGGTGTGCACCACCACGTCCAGCTAATTTTTGTATTTTTAGTAGAGTTGGGGTTTCACCATGCTGGTCTCAAATTCCTGACCTCAAGTGACCCGCCCGCTTTGGCCTCCCAATGTGCTGGGACTACAGGCGAGTCACCGTGCCTGGCAACCCATCCCATATTCTATTGGTGAGAATTAGGTCACAGATTCTGTGGGTACTCAGCAGCAGGGGTTCCAGAAAGACACTTAAAGACCAAGATGTGGGAATGCTGGGGATCGTTCCACACAAATAGGTGGATAGGTGGAAAATTGCTGCTTTTGAAATTATCTTACACCATTTTCTATACCCTTACTTTTATTTCCCCATGATTTGCCGCAGGCTGAGAAACCTCATTTAAATCTTGCACTGCTAATGTGCGCCATCTGATTCTCCTGGTGTCACCTATAGTTTTGTTTTTAAACATTTGTATATTTTGTGATATATGGCTTATTCTCATATCCTCATTTGAATTTCACCCTTCAGCATTAAAAATTCCACTCTTTTCTTTTTTTCTTTCTACTGTGTTTGTAACCTGCATTTCACCAGGTTACTTAATAAGATGACACACCTCTGCTTTGTTCTTTTTGTTGTTGTGTGCGTTTTTTTTTTTTTTTTTTTTGAGACAAGAGTCTCACTGTGTCACCTAGGCTGGAGTGCAGTGGCACGATCTTGGCTCACTGCAAGCTCCGTCTCCCAGGTTCAAGTGATTCTCCTGCCTCAGCCTACCGAGTAGCTGGGATTACAGGCATGCGCCACCACACCCAACTAATTTTTGCATGTTTAGTTGCGACGGGGTTTCACCATGTTGGACAGGCTGGTCTCGAACTCCTGGCCTCAGGTGATCTGCCCGCCTCAGCCTCCCAAAGTGCTGGGGTTACAGGCATGAGCCACTGCACCCAGCCTGCTTTGTTTCTATTGCATTTGTCTTGTGTAACTTTGCCCATCTTTTCATTTTCAATCTTTCTAATAACTTTGATTTACAAAATTACTCATTAAAAATCAATTTTCTTTAACATGTGGACGTGCCTTCTTTAGCTTATGTATATTATGGCCATTACTGTATTGTTTTTGTTTTAGATGTCTATTTATAATCTTTTAAAAATTTGCCAAAATTGATGGGGTACTTGAGAAATTTTTTACATGTATATACTATGTGGTGGTTAAGACAGGGTACTCAGGGCTTTCATCATACAAGTCCAATTTTTTTTTTTTTTTTTTTTGAGACAGAGTCTTCACTCTATTGCCCAGGCTGGAGTGCAGTGGCACAATCGCGCCTCCCGGGTTCATGCCATTCTCCTGCCTCAGCCTCCCGAGTAACTGGGACTACAGGTGCCCGCCACCACGCCTGGCTAATTTTTTGTATTTTTTAGTAGAGACAGGGTTTCACTGTGTTAGCCAGGAGGGTCTCGATCTCCTGACCTTGTGATCTGCCTGCCTCGGCCTCCCAAAGTGCTGGGATTACAGGTGTGAGCCACCACGCCTGACCCAATTTTTTTTAAGTATTGTTCTACTCTGCTATCAAACATTGAATTTATTTTATATCATTTTATAATGTGATCTCTTCTCTTTGATTTTTTTCTTTATGGGGTCTTGATATTTTGGAAAGTCGATATTTTTGTTCTAGTGGTAACTCCTATTATATTTATACTACATAAATATTTTTAGTTATGCTTTATTTTCTGAACTATAAGTATTTCTAAAAGTACCACATTCCATATTCCTTCTCCTCCTCCTGTCCTCTATCACCTAATTTTATACAAAAATAACATCTCACCAGCCACAGTGGCTCACGCCTGTAGTCCCAGCACTTTGGGAGGTCAAGGCAGGCGGATCACCTGAGGTCAGGAGTTTGAGACCAGCCTGGCCAACATGGAAAACCCTGTCTCTACTAAAAATACAAAAATTAGCTGGGTGCGGTGGTGCGCACCTGTCATCCCAGCTACTCGTGACGCTGAGGCAAGAGAATCGTTTGAACCCAGGACGGGGAGGTTGCAGTGAGCCGAGATTGCACCACTGCACTCCAGCCTGGGCAACAGAGTGAGACTGTGTCTCGAAAAAAATGTGCATACACACACACACACACACACACACAATCTCTTTCAGTGTCTACCCTTTTATTTCTATTACCTGACTTCTGCATTATATGATCTATGATCTTTATCACTCAGCTTTAGAGATGAGACCATCTCTACTTCTGAATATCTTTGTACCTCCTTATTTTTGTTTGTTGTAACTTTTCTGGTTTTTCAGTATAACATTGACATCTTTTCCTTCATCACCCCACTTCTTTTAGTTGTATATAGATACATACAAATATTTATTATCATCAGTCATATTGTTGCAGGGTAGTGTCCCCATTTTTTGTTTGTTTGGTTGAAAGCTCTACCAGTTGCAGAAAACACCCTCAGTTCACTAACAAGGGCTCATAAGAACAATATTTTCTGAATCCTTTTGTCTTTGACCCAGTTAGCTTTTATGCTTTAAGAACACTTTAAAAATAACCTGTGTTATCCTGTTTTCCTTTGAGGTTTCAGGAGTCACCTCTACGTGCCTTTGTACAAATTAGAAAAGGGGGCCTCTCTCTGCCACATTCAGTCCTGGGTACACAGTGCTCAGTGAGAAGAAGGGAAATAAGAATCCCTCATGCGTGCTAGACAGGCACTGGCCTTCCTGCCACCTCCAGTTCTGTCCTCACTTCTGAGGTCATTTTTTTTCTACTTTCCTCAAGTTCTTTGATGCTGACATTTTTATATAGCATTGGATGATATTTGTTTATGGTTAATTCATGAGTCTCTCAATACTTTTTTTGTTATTTACACCTAGTTTAGTTCCACTGTAGCAGAGACTACACTGCATGATTTGAATGATGGGAAATTTGGTAATATTTCCCTTATGGTCCAGGCCATGTGCACTCGAAAAGCTAAGCGCAGTGATCTGCATATGCCAATTAGGCCAAATTTGTTAAGCGTGACGTTTAAATATTCCATGCATCATTTTTTTTTTCTTGTTAGTGTTTCTATTGGTTATTGAGAGTGGGATATTAGTGTTTCACTGTAAGTGCGGACTTGTCTGTTTCTCCTTTCAGTTCTTTCAGCTTTTAGTTTTATGTATTTTAATGTTATTCTATTAGCTGCCAACAAATTCACAATTCTATCTTTCTACTGGACTAACCATTTCATCATTAGGAAATATCTTTGCCTCTAACAATGAGCATTGCCTTAAAGTCTGCTCTGTCTGATGTCAGTAGAGCTATCACAGTTTGTTTTCATTCGTTTTCACATGTTGAATCATTTACGTCTTTTTACTTTTAACCTCTATTCCCTCACATTTAAGGCATATCTCTTTAAAACACTGTATGTTTGAGATTTTTAAAAACCCCAAATCCGTGTTTCTTTAATGGAAACATTTACTGACATATTTGACATTAAATCTATGCACTATTTACAGTGTGTCTTCCCTGGTTCATTTGTACCTTTCTGGAATTATTTAAGTTTAATGAAACATTTATGAGTCTATTTTTATTTCTTTTTTATTAGTTTATTAGTAATATAGCCTTTCATCATTATCATTATTATTGCCTTAGGGGTTTCAATATAAATCCTTGACTGATTAGGGCCTCTCTAAAAACAGATACTTTCCATCACTTCTTCATCAATACAAAGATTAAATTTTACCAGCCTCACCCTATTTTTGCTATTATTAGTGTCAGGAACTTTCATTCTACATATATTTTGAAGCGTATGCCATTATTAACATTGTTACACAGGGAAAATAGTTATTGAGATTTACCCATATCATCACTTTTACATTCTTTGTTCCTTCCTGCACTTCCAGGTTTTCATGATTTTCCTATTGTGCAAAGAACTCCCTGATTATTTCTTTCATGGCATATTTGCTGCCAATAAATCCTCTCAGTTTCTGTTTATAAAGATCTTTATTTTCAAAGGATTGTTTTTGCTAAGTCAAGGATTCTGGATTGGCAATTATTTTCTTTCAGCATGTTAAAGTTGTTGTTGCATTTTCTTTGTGCTCAGATAATTTCTGCTAAGAATTCAGCTCTGGGTACCACTGTTGCTGTTGTTAAGATAATGTGCCTATTTTCCCTTGGCTGCTGTGAAAACTTTCTCCTTTGGCTTTAGCTTTTAGCAGTTTTACTATGCTGCTAAATGTGCAGTTGTTCATTTTGTCCTTCGTAATTTAATTTGCTTGTGGTCCGTAGTTTTTCTTTAATCTTTGACTTCGGTCCTTTGTTTGGAGAATGCTCAGCCATTATGTCCTCAAATACGGCTTCCACCCCATGCCTCTCTTTTCTGTTTAGAACACCAATTATACACATTTTATATCTTTCAAAATCTCCTTTGTTTTCCACACTGTTTTTCTCTTTTGGTAAATATTTCTTTCTGTTTCAAATAAGGATATTTTCTACAGCTCTGTCCTCCAGCTCACTAACCCACTCTCCTGCGTTTGACCTGCTGTTGAAACTTTATTGAGTTGCTAATTTCAGTTACTTTACAGCTTTAGGATATCCATTTAATTCTGTTTCATAGACTCTTATTTTCTGGTGAAAATGTCCAGCTTACCATTTACTGATTTAAACATATGAATCTGATGGCTCTTTATTATCTGTGGAGTTGTTACTATTTTCTATTTTTTCTCTTGGTGTTTGGTCACCTGGTTCTATATTTTTCAAAGCCTGATAGTAAATCACTGAATGAAAACTGTTGCTTGTTACAATACCTCTGAAAAAACATTTGCTTGTTATGACAATATCTCTGAAAGGTATTCACTTCATCTAGGAACTATTTCCCTTTATCTGGAAGATTGTTACACTAAGTACAGATCAACTTGATCCTTTCTGGAATGAAGAGGTTTCAAATGGGCTTTCTGTCTTAGTGAAGGATAAACTTTATCTAGTTTGCTTTCTCTCCTAGAAAATAATACATTGGGAGCCTTACCTGAAAGCTTGTTTGTGTTTGCAGCGCCTCTCTTGGTCTTGCCTTAACTTCCAGTGTTTGCATTCCGGGGGATGCTGGGTGACTGCTTTGCTTGACTTCCTGGCCTCTCACCTGCACCATATTCCCTCACTCTCATTCAGCCTACAAGTAGGGAATTTCAGGCTCACCTGTCCATGGTTACCTTTCCTACAGGCTTGGTTCCTCCTAAATCCAGGCCGCCTTGGTAGCTCTACATTTCAACTTTGTCTCCCCTAACCTGTAAGCTTGCTGGAGGTCTCCACCACTGCTTTCATTTGGTCTTCCGAGGCTCGTGCCCCTTAGAACTTGGTGTCTGAATGAGAGAAGTGATGGGTGACGTTGGGGTCACCTCAATGCCATTTCCCCCTCTCAGGACATCATGGCCACTCAAGTTACAGATGGCTGTTCTCTGTCATCTTCAGAAGGCTGTTGTTGCTATTTTAATTTTGCAACGTTTTACAGTGTTCCAGGCATGCTAGTTACCCTTATAAAAGCTTCTCCGTCAGAGCCAGAGGCAAAGATGCTGGCCACTTCCTACCAGTCCCACTGCCACCATGAGATGTGAGTACCCACTATGTCTTACCTGGAACACTGCAGTGGCTTTGTAACCAGTCACTCTGTGTCCACCCTGGCCCTCTTACAATCCATTGTCAACAGAGCAGCCAGAGAGATACCTCAAAAGGTTAACCAGTTCATCCCAGATATTTCAACGGGCTCCCCCGGCCCTCAGTGTAAACACAATGTTCATTGTGAAGAAAAAGCTCTCCCCAACCCTGCCCTCGCAGATCTACAAGACCCTACACACCCCGCACCATAGTCCTACTCTGCCCTGCCCCACTCTGCCCCAGCCATGCTGGCCTCCTGACCATTCCTGGAGCACCAGGTACCCCTCCACTGTCGGGCCTATGCCCTGGCTGCCTACTCTTCCTAGAACATCTTTCCCCAGGTACATGATGGTTAATTGCTTCATCTCTTTCAACTCCTAGCTTAGATGTCATCTTTTCAGAGAAACCTATGCTAATCACTTTATTGAAATACATCCTTCCTCACCCTTCTCTAGCCTGATACTTTGACTCCCTTCACCCAACTCTACTTTCTTCTTTTTTCTTCATCCATGACATTGATCACTTTCTGGAATAACATATTCTACCATATTCTTTACCATATTTATTGTTTTTCTATGCATTTAATCCCCTTTCACCTCTCCCTAGGTAGACAGTTAACTCTAGGATGTTGGGAGAAAAGCTGAGTATTGGGAGAGAAGCTGAGGCAGGGTTTGGAACATGCACGGGGTTCAGGGTCTAAAACCCCTCGTGGCCTCTGGACTGTGTCTAGACTTGTTGGCTCCTTGCTTCTAGCATTTTCATTATCTCAAGTAGCCACATGTTTCAAAGAAAATGCTAAACCGTCACAGCTGTAGCTCATTCACTTGATATGCTGCTTCCTTTCAACCCCCACATCCTCACCACCTGTTTCTTTATTTGATCACCAGTAAATAGCGTGGGATCCCAGAACTCAGGGCCTTCTCAGCCTCCATACTAGCCTTGGCCCCCTGGTCCCACTTTCTCTCTTGTCTTGTCTCATTTCCTTTGACTCCACCAGACTTCATAGCCCCCATGGCCTGGTGTTGGGTCTGATCACCCCAATATAGGAAGACTAGAATATTTGCCTGCTTTAGTTTTTTTTTTTTTTTTTTTTTCCCACTGACATATTCTGAGTACTTAGAAGCAGAAGTTCCCAAAGGACATGATGAATGGTAAACACCTAGAAATATTTTGGTAGAGAAAGGCAATCAAAATCATCATATAATCAGGGAATTTAATTTATTTATCAAATATTTATTATCTACAATAACAGGGTACTAAAATAATAATAATAAAACAGGCATTTGGAACTTAAAACCTTTCTCTAAAGAGTTATTTGCTACTTTCTCAGTGTTCTTGAAATGATTGCAAATGTTCCCTCATGGCTCTAGGAATTCCTTCTTTTTCTGCTGAGGTAAAGATGCTAACTATCATATTACTAAGAATGACAACCATGCATACATTCTTCCAGAAATCTACTTGGATTAACTGTGCACCATAGCCACCAGGAAGCTAAGGCACACATCACCTTGCAAGGAGCATTGCAATATTAACAAACACTACACTGTACATCAAAGGACAGCATCACACTCAAGAAAATGGTGAGGTTGTTGCTGTTTTTACTTTAAGGTTATTTACAATACACATATTATACTGCTTCATGCTTCTTAAGCTCAGATCCCACCAAAGCTAGAAGCAATATATCCTAGTGTTAGCTCTTGTAAAGGCTTATTTGTTTCCTATTACTGTAATAAAAACGACTACCATTAATGAGCAACCACTGTATTTCTAGGACTAAAGTAATTGCTTTAGATGTACTCCCCATGACCTAACAAAATAGTTATTTTTGTATATTTGTCCAAGATCATATAGAGATATGTATGAAAATTATGTATTATATCTATATATAATATTATATAATATACATACCCACACACATATATAATTATGTCTATATATATTAATATTTATAATAGCTATATATCTTATATATAATATATAATAGCACTTTCATTATCTCAAGTAGCCATGTTTATATAATATATATTTAATGTTATATTATATATCTATATATTACATATAATATA
>NW_016806031.1:690151-694724 GCF_001698545.2 Rhinopithecus bieti | reverse complement strand
ATCTATATATTACATATAATATATATCTATATTAATATACATTATATATCTACATATATATAATATATATAATAGTTATATATTATATGTGTGTGGGTGTTTCCTTATCCAGATATATATCTATAAAATGATATATGTCCATATATCTATATACCTACATCTTATTTAGATATATCTGTCTATCCACCTAAGAACATTCCATCCATATCCCTACAAGATATTCCTACAAGATTCTCTTATCTAAATACTTACACTTGCCTTGGAAATCACCACTTAACGGTAATTATAGGCATAATTATTGATATAGAAGAAACTGAGAAACAAAACAGGATGAAAGAAAATTAATCTGGGCCTAATTAATAACATTTAGAAGTGCTTCTCATCAACTAACAGGTTGAATTATGAAAGGCTCTTTGTAAAGTCCATTTGGTTATAATATTATAATTTTTCCATTACTTTCAATTTTTCAAACATTAAATCTACTTCATTTTTGCTGAATGGGAGAGCTCCAGCATCACAGCTTGGATATATATCCTGTGAAGAAATGTCCAAAGTTTATGATTCCCCAAAGCTAATGTGTTCCTCTTCACACAGTCCCAAGTGTGTGATAGCTCTGATAGCTATAACCTTTGTATCTCTCCACCAATAAGACATAAGAGAAGGGAAATGAAGGCTGGGACAACACTTCTTCTTTCCCATATGAACCTTCTTCAAGGAGACAGAGCTAAATGACACAGAAGGAAATCTTAAGCCGTTATGTAAAAGTTGGTCCTGATACTCCTCTGAACAAACCCCATTAAGTCAGACTTAAATCTGCACATTTTCCTGGTGAACAGTTTCTCAAATGTTTTTAAAATAACTGATCACCAGATTTGCCTAGTTAGAAACACTTCTGAGTTATTTTCTATGTAAGGCAGCTATATAAGCAAAAAGGCAACTCCTGAGCATTCCTTGGAAGCAGTAACAGGAAGAGGCTGAAATCTACAGATATTCAGGGAAGGTGGGGTTTTCTTACCCAGCTGTGACATCAGGCATCATGGTATGCTTACTCTTACTAACAGCTGGAATCTTCAAAAATAGGCAGAGAGACAACAAACATGCCCAATGCTAATGATAATGGACATTTTATGTGTGACCCATGCACAAAAGTACTTCTCTGTTATATTAGGATTATGCTAAAAATGCAATTTCCTGTAACTCATTCCAATCATTGAATCAGATTCTCTGGAGGTGGGTCCCAGGAATTTCCAGTTTAGTAAGCCTACCAGGTGATTCTTATGCACACTAAGGTTTGAAAACAACTGAGAGATTTTAAAAACAACCACTATGACCTCTAACAACATCTGTTGATGGTGAGCAGTGTTGACTCACTCTTCCTCTGTTAGATCTGAAGTGGAGTTTTTGTAAATAAAGTTGCTTTTGTTTATACTACTTCTTTTAGTTTTTGCTTGGTGTTCTGGGAATCTGTCTGTAGGAAAACCCTTGGATGTAGTGTAGATGTATTTTGGAAGAAAATACTTGGCTATGTTTATCCGAGTGAAATTAGAAAGAGCTGAAGATTGAGATGCCAGGGAGTAAAAGAGAATTAACATTAACATTTATATTTAGGGCCAAAACATATGCTAGAAAACAAGAAACATTTTGGCAATGTTCAATACATAGTTGAAGGTAACAGAAGTGGTTCTGAAATTCTGTACGCATTGCAATCCCCTGACTGCTAGGTGGTCATCATCATCACCATCATCAATATTTGTATTGTATGCTACTTTTATTAGGCCTCCTTGCATGCATTATCCCATTCAAGTCTCAAAAGAGTCAAAAGGGCTTGCAGATAGAGCTTCTTTTCTCCTGATATGATTTTTATTTCCGTATTCAGTGTTCCAATTCCAGTAAGTGTCATATTCATTTCCTCAATTGGTTATGCCCGCAACTTGGGAGGGGTTCATGAACCCCTTTCACTCCCTACCGTCCAACATACATGTCTGATGGGTTAGATTCATTGACTCAGAAAACCATTCAGACACTCATAAAAATACTTGGTAGATGAAAATAAGAAGCCCAGGGTACTACCCTGTGGGTGTACAGACTTGGTAGCATCGTGATGATCCCATTTAAATGCCTGACTTTTTTTACAGATAAAACAAACAAACAAATGTAATCCCTTATTGACCAGGAGAAAAAAGTTTGAAGTAAGTTAATAATGATACTGGTTTGCTGATCTTGCTGCTACTATAAGGGTGGTCAGCTCCTGCTCACCTTCATTAATATGTTCTGGGAGCCCACATTCCACTGCTTCCTCCAGGTACATCCTACTGGATAGAGACTACCTCCATGAACACTTCTCCCTACTGACCTCCACTGCCATCAACATATACATATGGCATTCAGCTATTACTCCAAAATTGGTCATTTCTAAAATTTTGGTTTGTAGAATACCTGTCCCCATCTGTTCTTTCCATCTGGATTCTTGGTTGTTTTTCTGCGTTTAGTGTGTGAGGGTAACTCACACTAAATGGTTACATTTCCTTTGTTAACCTCAGTGGATGAGGGAGTATTTAACCTTGCTCTCAGTAATACTTCACAATTTGACAGTGTTCTCCTCAGACAAACAAAAATTGAAATAATTTGTTAGATGCATATCACCTTACAGGACATACTTATAGAAGTTCCTTAGGGTAAAAGCAAATGACCTCATAGAATAATCCAAGTCTATGTGAAAAAGAGCACTGCTAATAGTAATTATCCCTAAATCACTGAATTTATCACTGCATACCTCTTCTTTCTTCTGCTAGCTTATTTAAAAATAGTTACATAAAGTAATATTTATATAATTGAACCTCTAAAATATAGATATGTAATGTCTTTAAGAGGAGAAAGGAGATGTGTGGGAGCAAAGTTCTATTAGAAGAAGAAAATAGCACAAAATGGTTTATCAAATCCAGAGCAACAAGTGAAAAGAATCAGAAATTGTAAATACAAATGGCTAATGTAACAAACTCAGTAAATATATACTTGCTTCTATTGATTTAAAAGGAATAAACTTATTTAAATTAAGAAGTATGTCGATGTATTTTAACATATACTGATATTCTATGTACCTGGAGGAAGCAGTGGAATGTGGGCTACCAGACAGTATTAATGAAATTAAATTAGTATATATCTGCTGGTAATTCTAATTAGTTAGGAAGCATATTATAAGCCATAGAGCAGCCAGTCATAACTTTAAAAAAGAATATTAAAAATCATTAAAGGAACTTACATGTTACAATAGAAAATACTAATTAATGTAAAAGGAAGCAGGAAATGAAGAACTGAGGAATAAAAGAGACATGACACATGTAGTAAAAAAAAGTTAAATGTCAGACATGCATCCAACTCTATCAATAATAACACTAAATGCCCATGAATTTAAAAATTGAATCAAAGGCAAGGATTGTCAGACTGAACAAAAATATATTTAACTATATGCTGTCTACAGGAGACATATTTTATATTCAAAGACACAAATAGGTTGAAAGTAAATACATACAAAAAGACATATAATTTTAACAACAACCATAAGAATGCTGGAACAGCTCTACTAATATTAGACAAAATGTATTTAAAATGAAAGTGTTAGTAGAGATAAAGGGGTACATTTTGTGGTGATAAAAGCTTCAATACACAAGGAATATATAACAATTATAATCTTATATGTACCTAACACTAGAGCCCCAAAATATCTAAAGGTAAAATTGATTAAACTGAAGGTAGAAATCGATAATGTGACATACCTATTGAAGATATGAGTATGCCAGTTTTAGTAATAGATGTAAAAAGTAGGCAATAAATCAACAAGCAAATAGAAGACTTGCACAACCCTATATGTAAACAAACCTAACAGACATTTACATAGCACACCAATGCAGAACATGCATTCTCCTTAAGTGCACATGGTACATTCTCTGGGACAGACTATATTCTGTGCCATAAAACAAGCTCACTAAATTCAGTGATTGAAATCATACGAAAACATGTTCTCTGACCAAAATGGAATAAAATTACAAATGTATAACAGAAAGAAATTTGGGAAATTTACAAATAGTTGAAAATTAAACAACATACTTCCAAATAACAAATGGGTCAAAAAATCATAGGGAAATTAGAAAAATACTTTGAGTAAAATGAAAATAAAGACACGGTATAGCAAATGTTAAAGGATGCAGCTGAAGCAGAGTTGAGAAGGAAATTAATAGCTTTAACTGGCTAAGTAAGTCTAAAAAGAACTCAAATCAATAAACTAAATGTTCACCTTTATACACTGGAAAAAGAGCAAAATAAACACAAAGCAAACAAGAGGAAGGAAATAAAGTTTAGGGCAGAAGTAAATGAAATAGAGAATGAAAAATTAATACAGAAAATCAATAAAACCAGAAGTTGATTCTTCAAAATATCAACAAAATCGACAAACCTGTAGCTAGACTGGCCCAGAAAAGGGAGAAAACTCACTAAAATCAGGAATGAAATAAAAGATGTCAGTGTAGCTCATGCAAAATTATATATATATATTTATAATTTATAAATATATGATAAT
>NW_016806031.1:685699-689806 GCF_001698545.2 Rhinopithecus bieti | reverse complement strand
TAATTTATAAATATATGATAATATATGAACAACTGTATTTCAGCAAATTCAATAAATTAGAATAGACAGCTTTGACAAAAAACATTAAGAAACACAAATTTTGAGTAACAAGTGAAGCATGACAAGTAAACAAGTATAATGAGCAGAGATTCAATTAGTAATCAAAGAACTTCCACAAAAGAAAGCCCAGTATCAAATGGTTTCACTGGTAAATTCTACCAAACATTTAAAGACAAAATTAATATCAATTGATAATTAATATCAATTCTCCCAAAATTCTATTAAAAAGTATAGGAGTGAGAACACCAACTCGTTTTATGAGGCCAATATTAGGCTGATATCTGAAGTAGACAATACTATCATAAAAAAGAAAACTGTAGACTAGTATCTCTTATGAATATAGATGCAAAAAATCTTCAGCAAAATACAAGCAAATATTTTTATCAACATGTCATCTATCAACATGTAAAATGTTTTATACTTTTTATGATGAATTGGCATTAATCTTAGGAATGCAAGGGGGAGTTTACATCTGAAAATAATGTAATCCACCATATTAGTAGAATAACAAAAAACACGTGACTACTTCATTGGGTACAGAAAAAGCATTCAACAAATCTAAAACTCCTTTATGATTAAAAGAAAAACACACTCAACAAAACAGGAATTGAAATGAACTTAAATTGATAAAGTGTATTTATGAAAACTCCACAGCTAACATGATATTTAAAGGTGAGAGACTCAATGCTTTCCCCCTGTTCTCATCATGTCTGTTCAACACTGTACTGAAGGTTCTATCCAGAGAGATTAGGCAAGAAAATAAAATGAAATGCCTTCAGATTGAAAAGGAGGATATAAAACTATCTCCACTCACAGATGTCATAACCTTGTATATAGAAAATACTAAGGAATCTACAAAAACCATAAAAGTAACAAACAAATTCAGCAAGATTGCTGAGTACAAGATCAACCAACAAAAATCAATTATAATTCTCTAAAGTAGAAAAGAACAACCTATAAATTAAGAAAACAATTCCATTTAAAACAGCATCAAAAATAGTAGAATACTTAGAAATCAATCTCTTAATAGAAGTGAAAACTTTGTGCTCTGAAAACAACAAAATATTGTTGAGAAAAACTAAAGAAGACCTAAATAAATGGAAAGATATTTCATGTTCATAAATCAGAAGGTTCACTATTGGTATGATGACCATACTGCCCAAATTGATCTATATATTGAACGCAATTCTTACCAAAATTCTAGCGGACATTTTTGCAGAATCCTACAAGGAGAACCTAGAAGTCATATTGAAAAGGAAGAAACCCAGCCGGGCGCGGTGGCTCATGCCTGTAATCCCAGCACTTTGGGAGGCCGAGGTGGGCGGATCACAAGGTCAAGAGATCGAGACCATCCTGGTTAACACGGTGAAACTCCGTCTCTACTAAAAATACAAAAAATTAGCCGGGCGAGGTGGCAGGTGCCTGTGGTCCCAGCTGCTCGGGAGGCTGAGGCAGGAGAATGGCGTGAACCCGGGAGGCGGAGCTTGCAGTGAACTGAGATCGCGCCACTCACTCCAGCCTGGGCAACAGAGCAAGACTTCCTCTCAAAAAAAATAAAATAAAAAAATAAAAAAGTAAGAACCCCCAAATAGCCAAAACAATCTTTAAAAGAAGAATAAATATGGAGGACTCATACTTTTTCATTTCAAAAATCACTGCAAAGCAACAGTAATCAAAAGTATGACACTAGTATAAGGCTAGAAGTATGGATCAGCGAAATAAAAGTGAGTCAACAATATCCTCACTAACCTAATTTAAGATTAGCTGATTTCTGACCTAGCTTCTAAGATAATTAATGAGGAAAAGAGTAGTCTTTCTTTTCCTCCAAGAGTCTTTATTCCTGTATGGAAGAAACTGTTGGAAGAACTGTATATCTACATGCAAAATAATAAATTAGTTCACACCATATACAAAAATTAACTCAGAATGGATTACAGACCTAAATGTAAGAATTAAAACTATAAAACTCCTACCAAAATAGAGGATTAATCATTGTAACTTTGAGTTAAGCAAAGTTTTCTTAAATCTAACACCAAAAACACAAGTGACAAAATAAAAAATAGGTAAATTGGAATTCATTCAAGATTAAAACCACATGTGCTACAAAAAAAAAACACCACCAGGATAGTGAAAAGTGAAGCCACAAAATGAAAGAAAATATTTACAAATCATGTATCTGATAAGAGACTTGTATCTCAATAAAGAACTCTTACAGTTCAGAAAAAAAGGACCCTTTGAAACAATAGGCAAAGGATCTGAGTATCTATTTCTCTAAAGAAGATATGTAAATGGCTAATAATCACGTGAAAGAAGCTCAACACCATTAGGAAAATGCAAATTAAAACCACAATGAGATCACTTTACACCCACTGTCAAGGTCATAATCAAGATGTGAAAAAATTGGAACCCTCGCATATCACTGCTGGGAATGTGAAATGGTGTAGCCACTTTGGAAAACCAGTCTGGCAGTGCCTCAACACGTAAAACATAGAGTTGCCATATGACCCAGCAATTCTATTCCTAAGAAGAATTGAAAACATATGCCTCAAGAGAAATGAAAACACAAGAGAAGTAAAAACATATGTTCCTACCAAAACTTGTACATAAATGTTCACAGCAGTATTATTCATCGTAGCCCCGAAATGGAAAAAAACCAAATCTCCATCAACTTATGAATGGATAAATAAATGCAGTATATCAATTCAGTGGAACATTACTTGGCCATAAAAAAAGAAATAAAAAATTGATACATGCTAAAAAATGGGTGAATCTAAAAAATATTATGCTAAATGAAAGAAGCTAGTCACGAAAGGCCACATATTCCATATAATTCCATTGACATGAAATGTCCAGAATAGTCAAATTCATAGAGACAGAAAGTATAATAGGGATTACCTAGGTCTGTGTTTTTGATAATTAAGGAATGACTGCTAGAAGGACATGGTATGCCTCTACATTTATTTCAATATCTTTTATGTTCTTTTATCAGTGTTTTTAGATTCAAGAACATAAATCTTGATCATATTTTGTGATATATTTACTTAAGTATTTCTTGTTTTGAGCTATTATTATTGGTGTTTTATAACACTTAAATTTCCTACTAACTGCACTAAGCTGCAGGTTTAATGACCCTGCCTTGTTGTAAGATATGACCAGCAATATTCTCCATAGGTTTTTTTTCAGTAGAGAGGGTCAGTGTTCAGTTGTACAACTTTAACACCTCACAGGACCTGGAGTGGAATGACCCAGATCTTTAAGAATAGTTCAGAGAAGGCCTCACTGCACCTCTGAGCAGTGAGTAGACACGTGTCTCTGAAACCGCAGGCTCCCTAATTTATAGATTCCTTGATGAGGGGAAAATCATAACCACTGACAAGACCAAACATTCTGGAGGCAATTCTGTACCAGAACTACATAGGAAATACACAATGAATTTAAACGATTTCTCTGGCAGCCTTGTGGAAGTCTATAGAGTAGCAAGAGAGAAGTGTAAGAATTCAGTTAGGATGCCATTGATTCGGGAGAGAGATGATGGTGTTTGACCTATGCTGTTGCAAGGGAAGTAGGGAAAATCAGGGTGCCATGGTCAGATGTACTATATATTGTGAATCTGGAACAGGTAGGATTCTCTAATCAATTAGAAGTTTGCTGAAGAATCCGGTTTGCCAGTATTTTATTGAGAATTTTGCATCAATGTTCATCAGGGATATTGGTCTAAAATTCTCTTTTTTTGTTGTGTCTCTGCCAGGCTTTGGTATCAGGATAATGTTGGCCTCATAAAATGAGTTAGGGAGGATTCCCTCTTTTCTATTGATTGGAATAGTTTCAGAAGGAATGGTACCAGCTCCTCCTTGTACCTCTGGTAGAATTCAGCTGTGAATCCATCTGGTCCTGGACTTTTTTTGGTGGGTGACTGGATTAAGAAAATGTGGCACATATACACCATGGAATACTATGCAGCCAATTCAACTTCTTCCTGGTTTAGCCTTGGGAGAGTGTAAGTGTCCAGGAATTTATCCATTTCTTCTAGATTTTCTAGTTGATTTG
>NW_016806031.1:672000-685348 GCF_001698545.2 Rhinopithecus bieti | reverse complement strand
AAAAAAAAAAAAAAAAAGAAGTTTGCTGAAGATGAAAGACTGGTAGGAGAATAAAGGAAAAAGTGATTCTGAGGTGTTTGGCCTGAACAACTGGATAAACTGTTATTTACTTAGATAAGGAAAAATGGGAGAAGCAAGTTTGGGGAGGAGAATCAAAAATTAGTATTGGATGTATTAAATTTGAAACATCTAAGTGAATTTTAAGTAGAAAGCCAGAGATTGGAGAGTAGAGCTCCAGTTCAAGATTATGCCTAGAGAGAGAAAGCTGAGTCATCAGTGAATACATGATATTTAAAGCATACGATTGTATGGGATCACCTGCAGAATAAATATGGGGAGATAAAATGATAAGCCAGAGCTCTGGAGCACTCCCCATTGAGAAGTCAAGGTGACACACAGCAAAGGGAATTGAAGAGGAATCAGCAGAGAAGTCAGGAAAAATGAAAAATAGTGTTCTACAAACTTAGTCATCGTATTTTTAAAGGAAGGTATGATCAATTTTGACAAGTGTTGCTAAGAATGTAAGTAACAAGGACTCATATTAATCATTGGATTTGCCACAATAAGATCTTGGGGGCCTTTGGAAGTTTCAGTGAATGGAAAACTTTATTGGGGAATGTTCGAGAAAGCACAGATTCAGACCATATCTGCTGTAACATGGTAAGATAGGTGTTTTCTACTCCCAGCTTCTTCCTCTGGCCTTTCTTCTCCATCAGTTTTGCCCATCAGACACACCCATAGGCCTATTCACTACCACTCCTGCAGAGCCGAGCCATGTAAAACCGATCATGGGCAAAACACGACACACAGGAAATACAGGTTATTTATTTCATGAGAAAAGCTATAACAAAAATGTCACTTAACTCAAATAGCAGTTTTGGGAAATACTGACTTATGTTGGTATTTTAAAGAAATGTAACACACACACACAAAAGTCAGCAATAAAAAAGCGCATGTAAAATATGAGGGCAGAAAAGTCCTCTCTCAAAACCTCTATTAACAGTAGCTTTTAAATTTTCTTTTTCAACTTTTACTTTAGAAGCAAGGGTAAATGTGCAGGTTTGTTACAAAGGTATATTGCATGATGCTGAGGTTTAGGGTCTGGTTGAACCCATCTCCCAGGTAGTAAGCGTAGTACCTAAGACGTAGTTTTTCATAAACTCCCTCTCTTCCCACTATAAGAGACCCCCGTGTCTATCGTTCTTGTCTTTACGTCTACGTGTACCGTGTTTAGCTCCCATTTTTAAGTGAGAACATGCAGTATTTGGTTTTCTGTTTCTGCGTTAGTGTGCTTAGCAGCAGACGTAGGTTTTTAGAGATATTTACCCACCCAATGGTGATTGGCAGGACTATGAGTTTAAAAAATTATAATTATTTACTGCTATTCAGAATTTTGGGGGAGGAAAACGCTTATCATCATTTTTCTCAATACAGAAACAAATGAACCACTGGCACAATATTTACAAGTAATGGAAAAGGTGTGTCTCCATCTATAGATGTGGTAAGAGCCAATTTCTAAAAGCCAGTCAACATGGAGAATCTGTTATAGAAAGAGCAAACAGAGGTATACTGACGACACAGGCGAACAGCCATTGAACAAGAGGTCACCTTCAGTATTACTCAAATTTAAGGTATTACTGATTCGGGGACACTGTGGTCAGGGGGCAGGCGCATTTCACCCAGATCTTAATACTGGAGTCAAACTCCTAAATCCAGAGTTAAAGAAAGAAGAGCACTGCTGTGGCCGCTTCCCTTGACAACAGAGGCTGCTGCTCTGGAGGCCGATGGCCAGCCTTGGACCTTGTGGAAACTATTGCCTCTATGATGAATCTGGGCTAAGAGGAAGCTTGGCCTGAAGCACTCTGTATTTCCCTAAGACATGGTCCAGACGGTCAGGATCTACTTATGTTTCCTGAAATAATGAGACCAGCCATGGCAGACAAACTGTTACTCCAAAGAAAGAAGCTGACTGCAGGGTGTGACTGTCAAGAGATTGGGTCAAAGGCTTCCAGTAAGGCAGAACAGAGCAGTGGGAGAGCATGCTCTTGAAGACCAGGCTCCTGGATTCAGATGCCAGCATCACCACGTCCCCTGTGAAGCAACAGGTGACTGACTTAGCCTCTCTGTATGACAGTTTCCATATTTATAAATGGAAAGATAATATTGCCCACTTCATGGAGATGGATGAAATAGACTGGAACATGTAACAGTCTTAGATCGGTGCAGGGCATATTTCATGTACTAAAAGTTTGTTACCGCAGGAAGTTAACTGGGGTTAAGGAACATGCCAGTGTCCTGTAGTTCAGCAATATTTGAATTGTGGGGCTGCATGAAGTTGGAATTAAAGTAAAAAAAAATGAGGAATATTAAAAATAATATAGGATGCGGTACAAAGAAGGGATTCCATGTTACAATGTTTGTGGGAAAAACTGCATTTCAATTGGCAAACTGCATCTGCCTGTCACTAGGATTGTATTTAGTGGGGGCTCTGCGGCTTAAAGGTGCCCTGTATCAGTTTGAAAGTCTGAAACAAGACCATGGCTCCGAGCTGGGAAATACAATCAGAAAGTTCCAATTATTTATTAGTAGGATAGTTTTCTATCTTTAAAAGAAATAACTACTGTTCGTTCATTCAAACACAAATATTTTATACTCAAAATGAAAATAAAGTTAAAAAAATAAAAGTACAGGTACTAGACACACTTTGAAGCTTTCATCTCTGTTATCTGTGGTTAATGTTATAAAAAGTGAAAATAATTAATTGTGCCTAGCTGTTTTCTGGGAGGCTGGAAAGTCTGAAATACTTTTTATTTGAGAACATATCATAAAAACTGGTGTTAGCCAAACTTCGCTTTCATTGCCTCAACTACGTTAGTAGAAAGACCATGGGCCAGGCGCGGTGGCTCACGCCTGTAATCCCAGCACTTTGGGAGGCTGAGGCGGGTGGATCACGAGGTCAGGAGATCAAGACCATCCTGGCTAACACGGTGAAACTCCGTCTCTACTAACCATACAAAAAATTAGCTAGGCGTGGTGGCGGCGCCTGTAGTCCCAGCTACTCGGGAGGCTGAGGCAGGAGAATGGCGTGAACCCTGGAAGTGGAGCTTGCAGTGAGCCAAGATCTCGCCACCGCACTCCAGCCTGGGCGACAGAGCGAGACTCCGTCTCAAAACAAAAACAAAACAAAAACTTACATCTGCAGCTTGTGTTATATTTGTATTGGACATTGCCCTTGTCTCTAAGAAGGTACAAATTATAAATCCAAAACAAGACTTATTTTTTAATATTAATCCTTTGAATAAAAATAAGTTGATATGCATATTTCAGAAACCAAATGTTCACTTATGATTTGTGCTAGGAATTTAAATGACTCCCCACTCTTTTGGCAGGAAGCTACACGTCTTACCCAGTTAACATGAGTGTCATAAGGTAACCTGGGAGTAAACATACTTTATCACTGTATCAATGAATAGCTGACTTATGACTATCTAAGATATAACGTAGTCAGAGAGGTTAGTGACTAGCTATTTTTAAATATTTTTTAAGTACTTAACATTATGTAGTGTCTGTTGCTGAGAGTTTTATTTCATTTACTATCTTGTATTTTTATGCAGAGACCTAATTGTAGCACCACAAATATGTACATAAATTATGCTATTTATAATTTAAATTCATTTAGAATATACTTTACTTAATATGTTAAAATTATTTTGTAACTAAATCAAATACCAAGATTTACTTCAAGAAAAATTATGTCACTATAGACATTTAATTTTCCTAGTCTCTATCAGTATGTGTACCTACAGTGTGGAATAATGTACAGCAAACCTGACTTCCTGGCATAAATAGACATTTTCTGTTTCTTTTAGGAATAACTACTGAATGCCAAATAGGAATTCAGGAATTCACGTCTTATTAAGTGCATATATTAAGTTTCATTTATGTTTAATATATGGGGAAAAATGAAATAATACCTTATTTTTTGCATGATTTTTGTTCACTTTGTATTATGGAAATTTTCAACCATTCAACAGAGTTCAGTGCAATGAATTCTCATATCTCGCTTAGCAAACTTTATCATTATTTTTCTAATCTTATTTCATCTATATCCCTATTATAAAGCATCATGGTATTCATCTGTAAATGTTCTGATAAGGATATTTGATTTTGTTTATCATAGTTGTCAAAATGCCTCACAGAATATTGCTTAATATGATCTCCATATGCAGGTACCATTTTAGAATCGGTTTGTTTGAATCAGGATACAAACAAAGTTGTACTTTTTTATGGTTTTGGAGTTTATCCTCAGAGCCGGCCACCTCCTTACCACACTCACAGCTGTGCAGTGCATACATCTGCGTGCTCCTCGGCACACAGCGTGGCAGCTCTGCAGTGGCGGGACCTCGCTTCTCTTCGTAGCTGGAGTTGTATATAAACACTATCATTTGTAAACTTTTGTAGGATAAACATTTAGTTTTGAAGCTGGTTAAAATGAAATTTGTATGACATAATAGCAAAGTAAAGAGAGAAGATGAGAAATAGAAGGTGAAGAAGTTAAGACCAGTAAGTTTGGACTTCTATGTTTAAGTTTTTCTTTCTATTTGTTTATGTATTTATGTATGCATGTATGCATATGTATGTATGTACACCAGAATGGATGGATAGGTAGGTAGGTAGACAGACAGACAGACAGACAGACAGACAGATAGATAGATAGACAGATATAGAGAGAGATAGATGATAGATAGATACATACATAGATGATAGAGTTCTTTTAGAGTTATTTTACTGTAAAGAGGAGGACTGGAAAGGAGTTATAGCTGGAAGACAAAGTAAGTTTAATGTACTTTTACAAAGTTGTATGCTGAAGGGAATGAGTTAATAGCAGAAACTGATGCCGGAGGAGAGAGGGCCCATGTGTAAGGCACTTTGTCACGTCATTCCCAATCTGTTCTCTTCGTCCACCGCGGTACTTCCTCACTGTCCTCTCCACATCACACAAGGTGGACGCACGTGTTGCTGTATTGCTCCAGCCTAAATTCTAGGAAGAGTCTGTAATGGTGAGGATCTTTTGTGTGATCCACCTCCATCTTTGTTGAGAATGCCTATATTGAGATAGGCTTAAGTCACTTTCTTATTAGCTCATATGTGGCTCTTCAGCCCAAGGAGGAAATGGCATCTTCTCAGAGACTGATTGCTTGCCACCTTCCTTGATCCTTGCTGTAGTTTGAGTTGCTTATGAAACCAAGAAGTGTCACAAGGGCACAGGCCCTTCTAGCTTGTGTCGAGTTCCCCTTGGGACTGCCTATTGTCTTTTGCTGAGCCACCTTGGGTATGTGCAAGTGTGTGCATGTGTGTGTGTGCGTACTGTGCACGTGCACTGTTACCACACTGTCTGAATAGTAACGATGCTAAGACTTGTTAGAACCAGATAAACACCAAGATATTAGGAGTTTTGACAACTTCCTTTTTCACCTTAGAGTAACCTAAAAATCGGTTTAAACAAACAAAAAATGACAAGAACTGCGAAACATTCTGCTCCATTCACAAGATTTAAATTATTGGTGATTTGAAGAAATGATTCGACTTCAAGGGGAGCCCACACAGTTCTTTCCTGGGATTTCACAGCAAATCCTATGGAATGTATTTGGCAAATGTACTCCTTCCAAAATTCCTTCTAGTGAGTTATATGTGTTGGGTACAAAAAGCCCACTAAAGCAAGGTGTGTCGTGACTTCTTCATGGAAGATACTGTTTCACAGAAAATCCTCCCTCTATCCTCCTCTTCACACCTCGCTGAATATTTCTATTTCCTTTCAAATTCAGGATTCTAGTTTTACATTCTAGGTCTTAAAAAGTGCTTTCAGTTCCCTTCCTCACTCCCATTTTCTTTGTTCTCATTTCTTAGGTTTTAAAGAAATCATAAATCAAAGAACGAACCATATTTCACATATTACATCTCCTTAAAATCCATAAAGAAAGGAGCACGGCAGAAAACACAAACCCAGATGGTCGTGCCTCTGAAAGACTGCTAACCCTGCTTAATCCTGCATCTGATGAAAGATGTCTGTCTGCACATCTGAAGGAAATTTGCTAAAGCCTAATCTCAGGATCACAAGGTCTTAAGAACCAGAGCTCCAATGAAAGACAAGGACAGAATTATTAACCATGACTACGTTCCGTCATAAAAGATTAATTTACAGTAGAATTAATGGACTATAATGAAATTAAAATCTATCAACTATTTTCACTTAACCAAAGCAAAAAGTAAACTCAAGAGCATCCTAGTGACAGATTACCATTTGGTCCTTCTTCAGCCTTTTAAAAAAATCTTTGGATTATAATTATTGATGATAATTACATTTTGCAACAAAGAAATTAGGCAAATAATAAAAAACTTGTCACTGGAAGCCATTATTACTGGATGGTTTGATGGAGTTCAAAAATCATCAAAATATCGATTGAGTAGTATTTTATACTTACATAATAAGATATAATATTAATAGGCTTACAACTGTGATAGACTTGAATGGTGCCTACTTTTACACAAATATACACTTTTTTACATATAAATTGCTGATAAGAACAAATTTTCTTAAGTATCCACAGCTAATGATATATATCATGGACTACAGATATTAAAATATATGTCATTAAAAACTGAACAGTCTGGGCGTAGTGGCACACACCTGTAATTGCAGCAATTTGGGAGGCTAAGGCAGGAGGATCACTTGAGCCCAGGAGCTTGAGACTAGCCAGGGTAACACAGGGAGACCTCGTCTCTACTAAAAAATTAAAAAATTAGCCAAGCTTTGTGGTGTGGGCTAGCTATTTTGGAGGCTGAGGTGGGAGGACCACTTGAGCCCAAGAGACCCAGTTTGTGGTGAGCCATGATCACACCACTGCACTCCAGAACAGATTCCTCAAGATGTAACATAAATAATCATCCAAAAACACTTACACTAAGATAAAGTTTAGTTATCCCAGAAAGAATGATGTCTTAAGTATTTATGTCTTACATAATAGGGGTGCTACCAAATATTCCTATGTATATTGTATTTTCAATAACTTATATGTAGGTGTACGGTATCAACAATATTATACAGCCACTCTAAGTGTATAATTAGGTGAGTTTTGAAAAATACATACACCCATGTAACTACCTCCCCAATCAAGATATTAGAACATGTCCATCACTGCCGATAGATTCCTCCCTTATATCCTCAACAGTTAATTTTCCCCCCAGTCTGCTTTCCATCACTATAAATTAAATATGTTTTTCCTAGAGTTTCCTATAAAAGGAAATCTTACAGGCTGTGTGACACTCTTTTCTGCTTGGCTTTGTTTGTTCAGCATAATATTGTTGACACCCACAATGCTGAGTGTATCAGTGGTTTATTCCTTTGAAATGCTGAGTAATATTCCATCGCATGAATATAGCACCCTGTTCTCTTCTGCAGTTGATGGACATTTGGCTTGTTTGTAGTTGGGGGCTATTATTTATAGAGCCTCTATCAACATTCATATAGAATTACCTGATATTATTTATCTTAGATAAATACATAGGTGAGGAATGGTGGGGTGGTATGAAAAGTGCATATTTAATTTACAAAAACTGTCAAAGAGCCGTTCAAACTAGTTGTAGTATTTCTATTCCCACTGAGGCACAGAAGGAGAGATCTAGTTTTTTCACATCCTTACGCAAAGTTGGTATTGTGCAAGGAGAGCCATGTAAATCAGTATCAGTCTTAAATTTCTGCTGTTCTACTTGAGATATAGTAATATATCACTGTGGTTTCTGCAAGTCTCTACCGACCAATAATTTTGAGCGTGTTTTTCTAATGTACATTGGCCATTCACACATCTTTTTCAGGGAGTTTATCCAATGCTTTTGTCTCTTAAAAAATTGAGCTGCCTTCCTTATTATTAATGTGTTATTTATTTATTCTAGATAAACGTACTTTGTGAAATATTTGAGTTAAGACTATTCAAATATCGGAATTGAGAATCCCTGCTATTGGCTTGCCTTTTTATTTTACCTTTTTTTTGAGAAGGAAATATTTTTCATTTTGATGAAGTCTACTCGATCAATGTTTTCTTTTATGGTTTGCATTTTTTGTGTGCCATATCTAAGCACTCTTTGCCTATCCCAGTATTATTTTTATTTTCTCCTTTTATAATATTGTATTTTATATTTCAGCCTGTGATCTTTTCTATCTTACCTTAATCTACGATATGACTTAAGGACTAAGGTTCACTTTTTTTTCTGTGTGCATATCCAGTTGTTTCAGCAGCATTTGTTGAAAAGGCCATCTTTCCCATATTGAAGTGCTTTAACAAAGTAGGTGGACAATTAATTGGCACTACATGCTTTGGTCTGTTTTTGGACTCTATTTTCAGTTCTGTCGGTTCATATGCTTGTCCTTACACAAATACCATTATATCATGCATATTGTCCTTATCTAATGCATCTTGAAATTAGTTAGGGCTAGTCCTCCAATTCTTTCAAGATTTTTCAGGCTATCCTACATTTTTTAATTTTCAAAAATTATTTATAATTAGTTTGTCAATTTCTTTTCTAAAAAGTTTGCTGTGCTTTGTCCTGGGATAGCACTGAATCTATAGGTCAGTGATCCTCAAAGAACAGTTCCCAGGTAAGCAGACTCAGCATCTCTTGAGAACATACTAAAATTATAAATTCTCAATCTCCACCCCACAGCTACGGAATCAGAGAAAACCTGGAGGCGACGCCCCTCCTGTGCACCACCGTCAGACATGACTTCCACAGGCAATATAAATCACAGGCAGCATTGTTCTCTCTCCTTTTAATAGTCGGTTCTCTTTTCAATAGATTCAGAAAACGGAAAAACAAAAATCCTCCATACCTTCCCATGTGTGTATCATTCTAGTTGTATTCATTCCCTTGTATAGATTGGAAGTCTTCTTACAATCATTTTCCTTCAGCTTGAAGAGATTCTTTTAACATCTCTTGTGGGATATATCTACTAGTGACAAATTTACTCAGATTTTATCTGAAGCTCTTTTTTGTTTATTTTAAAATAATTTTGTTAGGTTTAAATTTATGGGTTGACCATTCTTTCATTGCTATTTTTATTTTTAGACTAAAGGAGTCATTTGATCCTTCTGCCTTGCATGGTTTCTGATGTCAGCAGTCCCTCTTATCTTTGTTTGTCTCTAAAGCTATTCCTTTTTTTGTATGAAGTGGACTGCCTTTATGATATTCTTTTATTATTAGTTTTACTATTTTTGTTATGATGTCTTGGTATGGTTTTCCTTGTACGTATTTTTCTTGGCATTTATTGAGCTTCCAGGCCCTGTGGAATATATTTTCATGCACTTTGGTACATCTGTACCCTTATTTCTTCAACTATTTGGGCCTGCACTTTCCTTCTTGGATCTCTATTGCACATGTTTGACCAACTGATATTGTCCCACATGTTGCTGAGTCTCCTCGTTTTTTGTTTTTTTTTTTTTAATTTTTAAATTAAAAAAAATTTTTTTTGAGACAGAATCTCGCTCTGTCGCCCAGGCTGGAGTGTAGTGGCACCATCTCCACTGGCTGCAACCTTCCCCTCCCAGGTTCAAGCAATTCTCCTTTCTCAGCCTCCCAAGTAGCTGGGATTACAGGTGCACACCACGATGCCCGGCTAATTTTTGTATTTTCAGTAGAGATGGGGTTTCACCATGTTGTCCAGGCTGGTCTTGAACTCCTGACCTCAAGTGATCTGCCCGCCTCAGCCTCCCAAAGGGTCGGGATCACAGGCTTGAGGTACTGTGCCTGGCCTCCTCATTTATTTTTTCCCCCTCACTGTTCTTCAGTTCAAAAGATTTTGATTACACTGTTTTGAAATTAGTTATTCATATATTCTGCAATGTCTAGTCTACTGTTTAGTGTATCCAGTGAATTTTTCCTTTTTAAAAAAAAAATTCAACTTTTATTTCAGATTCAGCGGGCACATGTGCAGGTTGTTATGTCAGTATATTGCATGATACGGAGGTTTGGGATATGGATCCCGTCAGCCACGGAGTGAACATAGTGCCTGATAGCTGCTTTTCAGCTGTTCTCCTTCTCCATCTCTCCCCGCTCTGCTAGTCCCCGTTCTCCTTCTCCATCTCTCCCCGCTCTGCTGGTCCCCGTTCTCCTTCTCCATCTCTCCCCGCTCTGCTAGTCCCCGTTCTCCTTCTCCATCTCTCCCCGCTCTGCTAGTCCCCGTTCTCCTTCTCCATCTCTCCCCGCTCTGCTACTCCCCAGTGGCTGTTGTTCCTATCTTTATATCCAGGTGACCCAATGATTAGCTCTCAGTAGAGTCTGATAGCTATTTTGGCTGAGATATTTTAATTATCAAAATTTATCACATAACATGGTATTGTACACCTTAAGTATACACAACAAAAGGTATTTTTTAAGACAACTAAATTTTTTTTATGAATGACGCTAACAACAGTAATAATTCCCACCTTTTACTAGGGCGCCAGAGTTTATAAAATGCTTTCCAGTCCACATATGTTGCACTTCATACTAATTCTGTGATGTGTATTAAGCAATCTTTTTTATTTTAATATACCTTAAGTTCTAAGGTACATGTGCATGTGCAAAATGTGCAGGTTTGGTTTGTTACATAGGTAAACGTGTGCCACATTGGTTTGCTGCATTCATAAACTCGTCATTTACATTAGGTATTTCTCCTAAGGCTATCCCTGCCCCAGTCACCCAGCCCCCAACAGGCTCCAATGTGTGATGTTCCCCTTCCTGTGTCCAAGTATTCTCATTGTTCAATTCCCACCTATGAGTGAAAACATGTGGTGTTTGGTTTTCTGTCCTTGTGAGAGTTTGCTGAGAATGATGATTTCCAGCTTCATTCATGTCCCTGCAAAGGACATGAACTCATCCTTTTTTTGTGGCTGCATAGTATTCCATGGTGTATATGTGTCACATTTTCTTAATCCAGTCTATCATTGATGGATATTTGGGTTGGTTCCAAGTCTTTGCTATTGTGAATAGTGTTGCAATAAACATACGTGTGCATGTGTCTTCATAGTAGCATGATTTGTAATCCTTTGGGTATATACCCAGTAATGGAATCACTGGGTCAAACGGTATTTCTAGTTCTAGATCCTTGAGGAATCGCCACACTGTCTTCCACAATGGTTGAACCAATTTACACTCCCACCAACAGTGTAAAGGTGTTCCTATTTCTCTACATCCTCTCCAGTATCTGTTGTTTCCTGACTTTTTAATGATGGCCATACTAACTGGTGTGAGATGGCATCTCATTGTGGTTTTGATTTGCATTCTTCTCATGACGAGTGATAATAAGCATTTTTCCATGTGTCTGTTGGCTGATAAATGTCTTCTTTTGAGAAGTGTCTGTTCATATCCTTGGCCCACTTTTTGATGGGGTTGTTCGTTTTCTTCTTGTAAATTTGTTTACATTCTTTGTAGATTCTGGATATTAGCCCTTTGTTAGATGGGTAGATCGCAAAAATTTTCTCCCATTCTTAGGTTGCATATTCACTCTGATGGTAGTTTCTTCTGCTGTGCAGAAGCTCTTCAGTTGAATTAGATCCCATTTCTCTGTTTTGATTTTTGTTGCAATTGCTTTTTGGTGTTTTAATCACGAAGTCCTTGCCCATGCCTATGTCCTGAATGGTATTGCCTAGGTTTTCTTCTAGGGTTTTTATGGTTTTAGGTCTAACAATTAAGTCTTTAATTCATCTTGAATTAATTTTTGTATAAGGTGTAAGGAAGGGATCCAGTTGCAGCTTTCTACATATGGCTAGCCAGTTTTCCCAGCATCATTTATTAGATAGGGAATCCTTTCCCCATTTCTTGTTTTTGTCAGGTTTGTCAAAGATCAGATAGTTGTAGATGTGTGGTGTTATTTCTGAGGCCTCTGTTCTGTTCCACTGGTCTATATATGTTTTGGTACCAGTACCATGCTGTTTTAGTTACTGTAGCCTTGTAGTGTAGTTTGAAGTCAGGTAGCATGATGCATCCAGCTTTGTTCCTTTTGCTTAGGTGTCTTGGCAATGTGGGCTCTTTTTTGGTTCCATATGAACTTTTAATTTTTTCCGATTCTATGAAGAAAGTCATTGGTACCATGATGGGGATGTCATTGAGTCCATAAATTACCTTGGGCAGTATGGCCATTTTCACAATAGTGATTCTTCCTATCCATGGGCATGGAATGTTATTCCATTTGTTTGTGCCCTATTTTAATTTCACTGAGCAGCGGTTTGTAGTTCTTGAAGAGGTCCTACACTTCTCTTGTAAGTTGGATTCCTAGGCATTTTATTCTCTTTGTAGCAATTGTGAATGGGAGGTCACTCATGATTTGGCTCTCTGTTTGTCTCTTATTGGTGTATAGGAATGTTTGTGATTTTTGCACATTGATTTTGTATCCTGAGACTTTGCTGAAGTTGCTCATCAGCTTAAGGAGATTTTGGGCTGAGATGATGGGGTTTTCTAAATATACAATCATGTCATCTGCAAACAGGGACAGTTTAACTGCTTGTTTTCCTAATTGAATACCTTTTATTTTTTTCTCTTGCCTAATTGCCCTGGCCAGAATTTCCAACACTATGTTGAATAGGAGTGGTGAGAGAGGGCATCCTTGTCTTGTGCTGGTTTTCAAAGGGAATGCTTCCAGTTTTTGCCCATTCAGTATGATATTGGCTGTGGGTTTGTCATAAATAACTCTTATTATTTTTAGATACATTCTATCAATACCTAGTTTATTGAGAGTTTTTATCATGAAGAGCTTTTGAATTTTGTCAAAGGCCTTTTCTGCATCTATTGAGATAATGATGTAGATTTTATCGTTGGTTCTGTTTATGTGATGAATTACGTTTATTGATTTGTGTATGTTGAACCAGCCTTGCATCCCAGGGATAAAGCCGACTTGGTCATGCCGGATAAGCTTTTTGATATGCTGCTGGATTCGATTTACCAGTATTTTATTGAGGATTTTCACATCGACGTTCATCAGGGATATTGGTTTAAAATTCTCTTTTTTTGTTGTGTCTCTGCCAGGCTTTGGTATCAGGATGATGCTGGCCTCATAAAATGAGATAGGGAGGATTCCCTCTTTTTCTATTGATTGGAATAGTTTCAGAACCAATAGTACCAGATCCTCATTGTACCTCTGGTACAATTAGGCTGTGAAACTGTCTGGGCCTGGACTTTTTTTGGTTGGTAGGCTATTAATTATTGCCTCAATTTCAGAGCCTGTTA
Organism: Rhinopithecus bieti; assembly: GCF_001698545.2. NCBI lineage: Eukaryota > Metazoa > Chordata > Mammalia > Primates > Cercopithecidae > Rhinopithecus > Rhinopithecus bieti. Next base: position 672,094 of record NW_016806031.1, on the reverse strand, counting down.
TTAGTCTATTCAGAGATTCAACTTCTTCCTGGTTTAGTTTTGGGAGGGTGTATGTGTCCAGGAATTTATCCATTTCTTCTAGATTTTCTAGTTT
>NW_016806031.1:660899-671444 GCF_001698545.2 Rhinopithecus bieti | reverse complement strand
CATGTTTAGTGCTTCCTTCAGGAGCTCTTGTAAGGCAGGCCTGGTGGTGACAAAATCTCTCAGCATTTGCTTGTCTGTAAAGGATTTTATTTCTCCTTCACTTATGAAGCTTAGTTTGGCTGGATATGAAATTCTGGGTTGAAAATTCTTTTAAGAATGTTGAATATTGGCCCCCACTCTCTTCTGGCTTGTAGGGTTTCTGCAGAGAGATCCACTGTTAGTCTGATGGGCTTCTCTTTGTGGCTAACCCAACCTTTCTCTCTGCCTGCCCTTAACATTGTTTCCTTCATTTCAACCTCAGTGAATCTGACAATTATGTGTCTTGGGGTTGTTCTTCTCGAGGACTATCTTTGTGGTGTTCTCTGTATTTCCTGAATTTGAATGTTGGCCTGCCTTCAAGCAATCTTATTTTTACAAGAAAATACAGTGCTTCTTCAAAGTCACATAAGCATTGAGTCAAACTTACATCTGTGGACACCAGTTGCAAAGCTGCTTTTTGCATGAAATATTTCCAGTTATTCTAAGTAATTCTAATTTTGGCCTAAACATGTAAGATTGAAGAAATCCTTATCAGAGAAGGCAATGTAACCTACTCTCTCCCTTAAATTCTGATTCTTTATCCCCCTCTTTGTAGGCTTGGGTTCCAATTCAATACCCAAATCCTTTTTATAAGACAACTTTATTGAGGTATCATTGATATAAAATTGTATATATGTAAGATGTACAATATGATGTTTTGATAAACATACGCATTGTGAAATAATCACTATAATCAACATAATTTGGCCAGGTGCAGTGGCTCAAATCTGTAATTCCAGCACTTTGGGAGGCCAAGGCGGGCGGATCATCTGAGGTTAGGAGTTCAAGACAAGCTAGGCCAACATGATGAAACCCTGTCTGTACTAAAAATGCAAAAATTGACTGGATGTGGTGGCAAGCACCTGTAGTCCCAGCTACTTGGGAGGCTGAGGCAGAAGAATTGCTTGAACCCAGGAGGTGGAGGTTGCAGTCAGCCGAGATTGCGCCACTGCACTCCAGGCACGGCAACAGAGCGAGACTCCATCTCAAACAAACAAACAAAAAATGTACATACCAATTATCTCTACATGGTTGCCTGTGTGTGTGTGTGTGTGTGTGTGTGTCTGTGTGTGTAGTGACAACCACCATCCCACTCTCTGCTTCTGTGAATTGGTCTATTTTAGGTTCCACTGATAAGTTAACATCCGCCATATTTGTCTTTTTGTGCCTTGCTTATTTTGCTTAGCATAATGTCCTCCAGCTCCATCCATGCTGTCAAAAATGGAAGGTTTTTTTTTAAGGCTGAGTAATATACCATTGTGTATATGCATGTACCACATTTTCTTTATCCATTCATTCATCAAAGGGCATTAGATTGTTTCCGTATCTTGGGTATTGTGAATAATGCTACAGTAAACATGGGAGTGCAGAGATTTCTTCATGATCCTGATTTTATTTTATTTTTATTTTTTGGATTTGTTCCCAGAAGTTGATTGGCTGGTAATTTTATTTTTGTTTTTTGAGAAACTTTCACACTATTTTTATAATTATTTTACTAGATTACATTCTCATGAGCAGTATACAAGGGTTTCCTTTTCTTCACATCCTCTCCAACTCTTTTGTCTTTTGGTAACAGCTATTCTGACAGGTGTGAGTTGATAGCTCATTGTGCCTTTGATTTACATTTTCCTGATGATTAGAGATATTGACCACGTTTTCAGATACCTGCTAGCCACTTGATCATTTTTCTATTTTCAGAAGTGTCTGTTTAGGTTCTTTCTCCATTTTCAAATCTATTTATAAGTATCTTTGGTATTGATTTGTATGAGTTCTTCACAGATTTTGGGTATTAACCCTTTGTCAGATAAATGGTTTGTAAATATGTTTCCCATATAGGCAACACAGGTTGCCTTTTCATTTCTGCTGTGCAGAAGCTTTGTAGTTTTATGTAGTCCTACTTATCTAGTTTTGCTTTTGTTGTCTATGATTTTGGTGTCATATCCAAAAAAATTGTTGCCAAGATTAATGTCAAGAAGGTTTTTCCTTATTTTTTTTTCCAGGAGTTGTACAGTTTCAGGCTTTACTTATGTTTAAATATTTAATCCATTTTGAGTTGACTTTTGTATGTGGTGAGAGATACTGGATACCCAGTTTTGTCAGTACCATTTGTTTAAGATACTGTCCTTTCCCCTTTGAGTGTTCTTGGCACCCTTGTTAAAGTGTAATTGACTGCAAATGTGTGAGTTTAATTCTGGGTTCTCTCTTCTGGTCCACTGGTCTGTATCTGTTTTCATGCCAAAATCATACTGTTTTGATTACTATAGCTTTGTAACATAATTCAAAGTCAAGAAGTATGAAGCTTTCAGCTTTGTTCTTGTTGCTCAAGATTGATTTGGGGCTGGGTGTGGTATGCATGCCTGTAATCTCAGCACTTTGGGAAGCTGAGGTAAGAAGATTGCTTAAGGGCAGGGGTTTAAGACAAGCCTTGATAACAAAGTGAAACCTTGTCCCTACAAAAAAAACTAAAAATGAGCTCTGTGGGGTTGCATGTACCTGTAGTTCAGGCTACTTGGGAGGCTGAAATGAGAGGATTGTTTAAGCCTAGGAGTTTGAGGTTGCAGCAAGCTATTATCATACAACTGCACTCCAGTCTTGTCAAAAGAGTAAGACCCTGTCTGAAAAAAAAAATTGCTTTGGCTATTTGTGGTCTTTTGTGGTTTTGTATGACTTTTGAAATTGTATTTTCTATTTCTGTAAAAATATGTCATGGGAATTTTGATGGGAATTGCAGCGAATCTGTAGATTGCTTTGGGTAGTATGGCAATAAAGACATTTTAACAATCATAATTCTTTAAGTCTATGAACATGGGATATCTTTCCACTTATTTATAGCTTTTAAAATTTCCTTCATCAGTTTTTTATGATTTTCTATGTACACTGAAATTTCAGTATTTCACCTCTTTGGTTAATTCCTAAGTATTTTTTCTCTTTTTCTCTTTTTGTTGCTAATGTAATGGGATTCTTGTGTTAATTCTCCCTTTAGATAGTTTGGTTACTTTATAGAAATGCCATTGATTTTTGTATCTTACAACCTTACTCTAAGCACTCTTTATTCCTACTTGTATCCTTCCTTCCATAGTCTGCACATCAGTTTCACTTTGTGATCTCTTAAACACAGAATTCCACTGCCTAGCTAGAGACTGACAGTGATTGGCTGTGCTGGAGTCCAAATGCTTTAAACATACATTTTTATTTTTCAAGAAAATAAAATAAAATGTACTATACATACGTACAATAAAATGAACTAAAGTATAAAGCATCATGACTTTTTACACGTACATAGCAAGTTTAAACACCATTCAAATGAGGTTATAGAATATTTCTAGTACTCCTGCAAATTTCCTAGTTCTCCATCTCATTCAGTAACAATTTCCATAGGCGATCAACAGTTTAATGTCTATCACTATGTATTTATTTCACCTGTACTTGAATTTTATATAAATAAATTTATATATGATACATACTTTTTGTTTCTGAATTCTTCCACTCATCTTTTTTTTTTTTTTTTTTTTTTTTTTTTTTTTTGGGTTCTTTTTTTTTTAAGATGTCGCCCAGGCTGGAATGCAGTGGCGCGATCTCGGTTAACTGCAAGCTCTGCCTTCCAGGTTCACGCCATTCTGCTGCCTCAGCCTCTTGAGTAGCTGAGACTACAGGCGACGCCACCACGCCCGGCTAATTTTTTGTATTTTTTAGTAGAGACGGGGTTTCACTGTGTTAGCCAGGATGCTCTGATCTCCTGACCTTGTGATCCACCCTCCTCGGCCTCCCAAAGTGCTGGGATTACAGGCATGAGCCACTGCACCTGGCCTCACTCATCCTTTTTTTTCTTTTTTACATTTGTCTAGGTTGTTTGTATAAAACGTTTGCTAGATTGCTGTGTATATTCTATAATATAAATACAGTAAAGTTCATTTATTTCCTCTGAAGCTGAAGGGAATCTGTGTTGTTTCCAGCTTTTGGCTGTTAAAAATTAGGCTGCTACACACAAAGCTACTATAATAAATTTTGTACATGTTTTTTGGTGGACTTATGTAAGTATTACTCCTGGGTGTGGACTTAGAGGTCAAATAGCTGGAGCATATAATAGATAGATATTTAGCTTTAGTAGATACTGTCAGTTAGCAAAAGTGAACATATTAATTTATAGCCCCAATAACAACATATGCACGTTCCAGTGGCTCTACATCATCAGCAAACACTTGGTCTATTTTTCAGGATGTATGTCTTTGCATTTTAGAGTCTGTAGTAAATAAGAATGTTTACAACTTTTTGAAGATATAGCAGTTGTTGGTGAGGATGTGGAGAAAAGGGAACACTTATACAGTATTGGTGGGAATATAAATGAATACAACTTCTACAGAAAGCAGTAGGGAGAGTTCTCAAATGACTAAAAATAGAACTATCATTCGATCTGGCAATCCTCCTACTATCTACCCAAAGAAATGGAAATCGTCATTATATCACAAAGATACATACACTTGTATGTTTATTGCTGCACACTATGCACAAGAGAAAAATCGTGGAAACAATATAAGTGTCCATCACTTATGGTATGGTGGTATATATCAAATATCACATATTCTTACTTACAAGTGGGAGCTAAATGTGTACACATTGTCCTAGAGGAGAAAATAATAGACACTGAAGACTCAAAATGGTGAGAAGGTGTGAGGGTGGAAAAGGGTGTGGGATGAAAAATTACTTAATGTGTCCAGTGTACACAGTTTGAGTGATGGCTACACTAAAAACCCAGACTTCACCACTAAGAATATATTCATGTAACAAAACTGCCCTTCTACCCCCTAAATCTATATTTTAAAAAATAATCTAACATTTTAATTCTAACTATATCCCTTCTGCCTTTTGTTACATTGCTGACTTCCATTTTTACTTCCATGCATTATAAAGCCTACAAGATAGTATCATTATTGTTGCTTCAAACACTACTTCATTTTCATATTCACCTGCATATTTACCTTTTCTGGTACATTTTCTTCTAGCTGTCTTATATTTCCATCTGGTATCATTTTCCTCTAACCTCAAGGACTTGCTTTAGCATCTCTTGTTAATACACAGCTGCTATCAACTTTTATTTTTCTTATATCATTTTATTCTTTCTTCCACCTTGAAGAGTATTTTGCTTTGATATACAACTCTAAATTGATAGATCTATTTTCCTTTTGTACTTTAAAATGTCAATTCATTGTCTTCTGACTTCCATAATTTCTTTAAGGATGTAAGAGATTTACTTACTATAAGTATAATTATTATTTTATAGACTTTGCCTGATAATTCAAATATTTGAATAGCCTGCATTTCTTCTATTTTATTTTCTTGGCTGGGCGTGGTGGCTCACGCCTGCAATCCCAGCACTTTGGAAGGCTGAGGTGGGTGGATCACGAGGTCAGGAGATTGAGAGGATCCTGGCTAACACAGTGAAACCCCATCTCCACTAAAAAATAGAAAAAATTAGCCATGCGTGGTGGTGGGTGGGTGCCTGCAGTCCCAGCTACTTGGGAGGCTGAGGCAGGAGAATGGCGTGAACCCGGGAGGCGGAGCTTGCAGTGAGCCGAGATCGTGCCACTGCACTCCAGCCTGGGTGACAGGGCGAGACTCCATCTAAAAATAAAATTTTTTAAAAGATTATTATTTTATAGACGTTGCCTGATAATTCCAATATTTGAATAGTCTGCATTTCTTCTATTTTGTTTTCTCTTTATTTTTGGCCTCATTTTCTTGTGTCTTTGCATATCTCATGAATTCTATTGTGTGCCTGATATTGTGTAAAATAACTGTAGGGCATGAAGTTGATCTATTTTCATCCCAAATGGATATGTTCTGCGATCTGTTAAGCAGATAGTGTAAGGGGATAATCACTTCAATGTGCTTAGAAATGTAGCTGGATCGGGGCTAGGTTGCAGTTTTACTTAGACTCAGTCCACTTCATGTTTGTCCTTTTTCATTTGGAGTGGTTATCTTAGCCTTTGATGGAGAGGATGTTATATATTTCTTTCCTCATTCCTTAAATACTCCAAAAGATTTTGCCTGCCCTTTGAAGATTCAAGCGTAACATTTCAGTATCATACAACAAACAGCAGAACATTCCTGCAAATATTTTGTAGGGGGATATAATGTGTGTTCATTGCAGGCTATTTGCAGTAGTGGGTCACTGTCACCAAGGCAATGTGAGACTGGGAGAGATTTTACTCTGCATTTCCAATTAGCACCTCCAGAATTTTGTCTCACTGAGCAAACATCATATGTGAAAAATAGGACACGCACTTGGAATTCCTCCCTATTACAAGTCTTCTGGCTGTCCAGTGGTCTGCGTCTTTTTTCTCCAGTAGAATTCCTCTTTCTCTACCAAGCCCAATCATCAACCCTTTCCAGCATCACAACTGCCTCTAGGAAATAGAAGGACTCTTAGTTGTCAGCTCACCTTGAAATGGCTGTTCCCTCTCTGGAACTTTTTAGTTCATCTAGACCTTTTTGCTTCTGCAAGTCTCTAGTGCTTTTAACAATAAGATGTTTGTAATTAGTCATTTTCTCTAGTCACTCTAGTAGGAGAGAGGAGTGCTTGTGGTCTACGCCATCTTTCTCAGCAGTGAAAATCTGTTTAGTTTTGTTTCATTTTCTAAATTAGAAGACAGACTTCTTGCATTCCATTGAGGTTATTAAATGGCTTCCTACTTTTATCTTGGTTATTGATGTTCTTTATTTGCATTAAAGTTGAGGAGACCTGTCAAGACTTGGAGATCATCGTTAGGCACAATGTTTGGTTTATCTTGTCTTGGATTCTGTCCAAGTAGGTAAGAACACACAACCTTCAGGCCAATTTCTACTTTCTTTCATACATTTTAAGTTCTATTTATGTTTTTATGATTATGTTTTCTTCTAAGTCAGATCTCCTCACTTCTGATATATTGATCAATAGCCTAGCTAATTGAGTGACCTGTCTCTGGCTTACATGTTTTCATGAACACTGCACATTTTGACATCTGCTCTTCACTTCTAGGTCAGCCTAAAACATGTTAACTCTGTTATGGTAAATTACTTCAAATCTCTATGTCTTAATTCTTCTTCTTTAAATGAGAGATAATAATAGCCTCTTCTTCATAAGAGATTTTTTTAAGGATTACATAATGTAACAAAGTTAAGAAACACAGAACAATATCTGGTATGTAGTAAATACTCAGTAAATATTACCTGTTATTTCATTTGCAGGAAACAAAATTGTTTCAGCTTCACTTCTACTAATACAATACAGCCAGAAAAATATGTCAAAGTAGAGCTTTGATCTTAGTTAATATGCTTTTCAAGGTTGTGTTCTTTACCGTATACTACAAGAAAATAAAGTTAATATGTACAAGTTGAATATGTTTTCTATTCGTTAGCTGATCACACACACACAAAAATGGCTGACATTACTTTTGCCAAACTTGATGGTTATGTTGGTAATGATTTTATTTAAAATATGCTATTTTAAAACCTCAAAGAGAAAGCAGTCATTTTTCTGAAACTATTATTGGTTATGAGGTACAATGATAACCACATACAATATCTAATAAAATAAACATGCCATATATTTTAAGAGAGGGAGAATAAACATTGGTTTCACTGATATGGTCCCAATCAACATTACAAGAGCAGGCCCTCTGAACTGTGTACATGAATGCGTGCATTATCCTGGCAGCCTCTCTTATGGAGAGCTGTATGTGGCACAATTAGCAGCAAGAATTTGCTTAACAATGGCTGATATTCCCCCGAGCAGTGATAGATGGATCAGTTAGGGAATATTCAGGTGAGAGTTTTATGTCCTTGGCCCATTTTCAGATGACTCCCTGGATTGTTGGCTTGCAAGCTGGGGAAAACACAGGTAATCCAGTCCAACTAGCAACTTGTCCTTCCAAACCTGGCAATGTGATCCTGCATTTGTTGAGTTTTTGAATATCTCCTTGGTCTGTACTAAAATAATCTTTTCAGTTTTATCATTGCAAATATCTCTCTTACAAAGGATCCTGATGAACGCCAGCTACCAATCAGGCAAGACACACACATGAAAGACTTCTTTCACAGAAGGAAGTTAGTAAGCTAATCCAAAAGCCAAGATGCAGCTGTTTTGGGTTTAGAACTTTTCTTTGATCCATCACATTTGTACTAAGATCTTGGTGAAATAATTGAGAGAAAAAATATAATTTGGTCGTATGACTACTATTGCTCAGACCTATTTGTGTAACTTGATTTATCGTTAAAGCATGTTTTGGTAATCATACAAACACAGCCATTGTATCAGTAATTTGTGTATTTGTCCTCATTAGGGGGTACATTTGTCTGCTTGGTTTGGTCACAAATGTCAAGAAACTCAACAATAGTTTAAAGAAATTAGGAATTTATTTCTCTATCATGTAAAATTCCAGGAGAAGGTAGTCCAGCTATGTTACTGAGGACCTGAAGTGTCAAGAACCCTGGCTTCTGAGGTTTCTATTCCCAAGACAATTTACGGACCAAGATGAGTTCCAGACATTATGTCCTCATTCCAGCAAGTGGAAAAGGAGCTCGGGGAAAGGGCATGACATCTCTCTCTCCCTTCCAGGAGTTGCCACAAATGTTTACAAGTTATTGCCCAGAACTTAGTACCGTGGCCACACTCAGGTAGAAGGGATGGAGGTAAATGTAGTCTTTCTTGGATAATTGTGTGACCAGCTAAAAGTTAAAGGTTTGTTCTATCATAGGAGAAGAGAAAGACATTGGAGGACACCCAACAGTTTCTCCACTGATGGACTAACTCATTTATACAATTTTAACAGTTTGACAGGATGAAATTTTCTAAATATAGTATTGACTTCCCTCATTGATTAAAGAGGATACTGAACATGATTTCATTTTTTTCTCAATTACTTAGAGTTATTACATTAGCATCAATGAGCATCAAATGCATAGATAGTATTGTCAACAACATAACTATGTTTCTCTAGCTCTTCGATATTGTGGGAAGTCAGGGACCCTGAATGGAGGGACCAGCTGAAGCCACGGCAGAAGAACATAAATTGTGAAGATTTCATGGACATTTATTCATTCCCCAAATTAATACTTTTATAATTTCTTATGCCTGTCTTTACTGCAATCTCTGAACATAAATTGTGAAGATTTCATGGACATTTATTACTTCCCCAATCAATACTCTTGTGATTTCCTATGCCTGTCTTTAATCTCTTAATCCTGTCATCTTTGTAAGCTGAGGATGTATGTTGCCTCAGGACCCTGTGATGATTGTGTTACCTGTACAAATTGTTTGTAAAACGTGTGTGTTTGAATGATATGAAATCCTGGCATCCTTAAAAGAACAGGGTAACAGTGATTTTCAGGGAACAAGGGAGATAACAATAAGTTCTAACTGCCTGTGGGGTCGGGCAGAACAGAGTCATATTTCTCTTCTTGCAGAAAGCAAATAGGAGAACTATCGCTGAATTCTTTTCCCAGCAAGGAATAACCCTGGGAAAGGAATGCATTCCCAGGGGTGGGTCTATGGATGGCTGCTCTGGGAGTGTCTGCCTTATGCAGTTGAAGATAAGGGATGAAATATGCCCTGGTCTCCTACAGTGCCCTCAGGCTTGCTAAGATTGGAAATTCCAATCTTGAATGATATGAAATCCTGGCATCCTTAAAAAGAACAGGGTAACAGCGATTTTCAGGGAACAAGGGAGATAACAATAAGTTCTGGAAATTCCAGCCTGGCAAATTCTAGTCAGACCAGTTGTCTGCTCTGGAACCCTGTTTCCTGTTAAGATGTTTATCAAGACCATACATGCCCAGCAGGACATGGAACCTCATCAGTAATTCTAATTTCTCCCTAGCCTTGTGATCTTGCTCTGCCCTTCTGCCCTTGTAATCTTCTATTGCCCTCTGAAGCATGTGATCTTTGTGACTTACTCCCTGTTTATAACTCCCTCCCCTTTTGAAATCCCTAATAAAAACTTGCTGGTTTTGTGGCTCAGGGGCCATCACGGAACCTACCAATAGGTGATGTCACCCCCGGAGGCCCAGCTGTAAAATTTCTCTCTTTTGTAGTATGCTTTCTCTTTATTTCTCAGACCGGTTGACACTTAGGGAAAATAGAAAAGAACCTATGTTGAAATATTGGAGGCTGGTTCCCCTGATACTTCCAGATCCTGGAATCAGAATTCACTAAGGAGATGTCTTTGTTCCAAGACCCTCTCCAGTAAAGGCAGGATGGTCATGAGTAGACAATGCCATGACTCCCCTTCCCCATGGGCTCACTTCTGTTTGCCACTTCAACAGACAGGTAAATGGATACATCTGCTGGAATGAGAATCATGTCTTGTTCCTGTATCCTAGATTTTTGACATGGAGGATCACTACTTGGTGTAGGTTTCACTGCAGGATGTTGCTGGCCAGATCTAGGATCTGGTGCATATTTAAAAAAAAAAAAAAAAAAAAAAAAAAAAA
>NW_016806031.1:657794-659708 GCF_001698545.2 Rhinopithecus bieti | reverse complement strand
AAAAAAAAAAAAAAAAAAAAAAAAAAAGCAATGTGTGTGACTCCTTATTCTAGCATATTCTCTCTCACCTCTACTGCCTCTTACCCACCATCCTGGCCTAGGTTCTTTTTGTTGTCTAAGCATTTCCATGTAACTGCTACTCTTGCGGTCAGCTAGGATGCTAGTTTACAAGAATTAGAAATTTAGCTAAAATTAGCTTAGATATAAAGAAAAATTATTTCATTCATACCATTGATTTTATCAGCAAGCACTGTGTTTGAATCTGGCACTGTGCTAGATTCTGGGGATAGAGGAGGGGGCCAAGTCTCTGTCTTTTTATGGGTCATTCAGACAGTTAACAGTATATAGTCTAATATCAGTAAAAGATAGGTACATTCTAGAAGGAAGATAAAGCAGGCTAAGTAGATGTTGAAATTGCCTTGGGCAGTCACAGAAGGCCTCTGTTGCACATTGAAAAGATGCTAGGCTTCCAAAAACCAGAAGGAAAAAGGCATAGCCAAGTCTCAGAGATGAACTGGACCCTGGATCTCAATCAGAACTGGGGGTTGTCCTCCTGGCTGCTTCTCTCAACACATCTGTTTCATTCTTTCTCCTTCTGCAGACTAACTCTGCTTCTCTAGGCTACAGGGCTGAAAACGAGAGTGTAAAATGTCAGTGCCCACACTTTATATCTTACAATTTCAGCTACCAAGAAAGATTACCCTGCTGTTATTTCCTGACCTCCTGATTATATATTCTGATATTGATCACTTCTAGATTTAAATCTGAAACCACTGATATCTAAATTGTTTGCTCATCTGTGATCAGACACTGGCCCGCACCACCCTAGGAAGTAACCCTCTGACCATTGTTGACTTGTGTTTCCTGTTATTAGCATTAATACTAGCTCATATGTATTGAATGCTTGCCATATACCAAGCTATTCTAAGTGCTTTTCATGAATTATCTCACTTAACACTTCTGTACACTCTGTGTGAAACATATGCCAGCTCTTTAGAGTTTTGTCTACTTGCGATGAAGGTTTGTTGTAGGTGGCTACAGCTGCTTTAAGTTGGACCTAAAATAATGACATGGTTTTTCAATTCAAACTAAATGACTGATACGAAGTTCACCTGCCATGGATGCGGTGACAGGTGTGGCGCTGTTGTCACAGACACGATGCTGGAGCTGGGTCTCATTCCCTGCTTCACCTGTTGATGGCCATGCAACCTTAGTCAGGTTACTTCACCACCCTGTCGCTCACTCCCCATAGAAGGAGACCATGCAGTAACTGGCCTGTGTGACTCAATGCATTGAAACATGTGCGGTGCCTAACCAGACACTTGGCTAACAGTAAGTGATACAGAATTGCAAGACTCCTTGTGCAGGAATTCCCACAAGATGCCTCCTCCCTGCCATGCTGCTGTTTGTCAAGTTCAAGCTAGTGATTGGGCAGGTCACCATCACCTGCTGGACATTCACTGATACTGTATTCAAAATTATGATTTAGGGCTAAGGAAGATTTCTGCTTGCTTGCTCAACAGAGAGACTAAAATTAAGACTAAGGCCCTGGCGCCACAGCACTCCAGCCTGGGTGACAGAGTGTGACTTCATCTCAAAAAAAAAGAAAAAAACAAAAAAGACTAAGCCACCCCCCTACACCCGCCAAAAAAAAAAAAAGAAAGAAAAAAGACGTCACCCTTAGTGGAGATACAAAAATCCTCACACAAAGCCCTAAGGATTCCAGCTTTTCAAAATGTGCTTGTGACTGCTACTGGAGAATATTTGCTGACAAATTATCTCTCTTCCCATGTTTACCATCTCTTCCCACTGGCATCCATGTTAAGGGAAGCAAGATTTAAAGAGAGTTGCATGGATGAAAAAGAAAACACAATAATACCAGGTCTCCAGAGCCAAGTAGAAAATTCCAGCTAG
>NW_016806031.1:621451-657412 GCF_001698545.2 Rhinopithecus bieti | reverse complement strand
TATATATATAGTTCTAAGATGTAACTCTATATATATAGTTCTAAGATGTAACTATATATATATATAGTTCTAAGATGTAACTATATATATATATATATATATATATAGTTCTAAGAGCTGGGTAGACTGATTTCACAGGTGTCAGAAGGTGATGAAAGGAAACAGACTAGGAGAAAAGTCTGCAAAATTATGACATGTTTCATACCACAGACTCACAAGATAACAGGTAGGATCAAGATAGTGCTTTGGCTGCAGAGCACCACCTCCCACAGGTGCCCACGTCAGAGAGAGTTAGACACGGGCACCCCACAAGCTCTGCCACTATGTCTCAGTTCTTGTGACACACTTTCTATACAGGGTGGGGTTTCCAGTGTGTCCTCTCCAATTTTGCTTTATAACATAAGGCACATCTCAAAAGAAATCCAAATGATGTTCTCCATGCCTCAGGCTTTTCTGTATGCAGCACTCCAACTGGGTAAACCAAAGCACACGTCAGATCACCTTAGATCAGAAACCAAGACAAACAACACAAAACAAACCAGGAGATGAGTCAACACCAAGGAAACAGAAAGATGCCACTGAGCTGTTTTAAATGTGCAAACTCTTCCCTGGAGAAAAGTGTTATTTTTGAAAAGGGACCTGTGCTTTTGGAAGAAGAAGCATTGCCTTGCTGAGGAAGAAGAAATCATCTTTCTGCCATCTATCTTTAATAACCTATACCCAAATAAAAAACAGCTACAAAGCTGTACCTCCTTCACCTGACTCTAGGATATTTTCTTTGGCTCTTTAAACTTATAGGAAATAAACTATTTGCAAAAAGTTTAGGATTTGCAACACAGATAATTTTAAAAGACAAATACATTTTATTTCAAATCATAAAATAAAATACATCAAATTCTAGAAAAAGCAAAAAATCTAACATTTTAGTTATACTTCGAATCATTCGAATCATTGTAACTCATTAACGAGAGAGCCAGGGTAGTGTCTGAGAATGCCTTCTTGGGGATTTTAATTCTACTTTTCCTCTTTGACAAACGTGTACGATGAATAAAAAGTATATGCTCTTAATCTGCTTTATACACACACACACACAAACACACACACAAACACACACAATTAACTTTCTTGAAAAGTCATTTATATTCAATAAAATGCACCAATGTTGAGTGTATAGTGAAATAAGTTTTGGAAATCGATGCAACCTTATAACTACAACCTCAAACAAGATATCAAAGAAGATTTTAAAAAGTCACATCACCCCAAAACCCCGTGACCCTTTGTAATCAACGCCTCTTGCATAGGCAAACACTATCTGATTTCTCTAACTGTAAGTTAGTTTTGCAGTCTAGAAACTTTCACATAAGCAGAATTACACAGAATGTTCTCTTGTATCTTGCCTCTTCTCTTTCACTCGGCATAACGTTCTTTTTTTTTTTTTGAGACGGAGTCTCGCTCTGTCACCCAGGCTGGAGTGCAGTGGCCGGATCTCAGCTCACTGCAAGCTCCGCCTCCCGGGTTTACGCCATTCTCCTGCCTCAGCCTCCTGAGTAGCTGGGACTACAGGCATAACGTTCTTGAGATTCCTCTACGTTGTTATGCATATCCGTAATACACTACTGTTTTGTCCCAAGTAATTTTCCTTGGTGAATGTAGCATGGGCAAATTAATGTTGATCCATTCATCTTTTAATAAACGTATGCATTGCTCCCCGTGTTTGCCGATTATAAACAAGGCTGCTATAAACACTCTTGCACAGTTCTTTTGTGGACTACTTTTCACTTGGGTAAAATATAAGGAGTGAAACTGCAGAGTTATGAGAAACTGCTCAACTGGTTTACAAACCGGTGGTACTATTTTACAACCTTCATTTTCACCAACAATGTAAGAGAATTCTAGTAGCTTCACATCTTTATCAACATGTGATGTTGTCAGTCACTTGAATTTCAGCCATTCTAGTATGCAATTATCTCACTGTGGTTTAATTTACATTTCCCTGAAGGCTGGTAATGTTGAGCATCAGGTCCTTTGTAGCCATTCCTACATTTTCTTTGGTGACGGTGTATTCAAGTTTTTTTCCCATTTGCATTTGGCTGTTTTTCTTCTTTTTACTGAATTTAACAGTCCCTTATATGTGCTGAATTCAAGTCCTTTGTCAGATACGTGTACCAACAGTATTATCTTCCAGTCTGTGACTTGTGTTTCCTTTTGCTTAGCAGCACCTTTTGAAAAACAGATTTTTTTTTTTTTTTTTTTGAAACGGAGTCTTGCTCTGTCACCCAGGCTGGAGTGCAGTGGCATGATTTTGGCTCACTGCAAGCTCTGCCTCCTGGGTTCATCCCATTCTCCCGCCTCAGCCTCCTGAGTAACTGGGACTATAGGCGCCTGCCACCAGCTCGGCTAATTTTTTGTATTTTTAGTAGAGATGGGGTTTCACCGTGTTAGCCAGAATGGTCTTGATCTCCTGACCTCGTGATCCACTCACCTCAGCCGCCCAAAGTGCTGGGATTACAGGCGTGAGCCACCGCACCTAGCCTGAAAAACAGATTTTAACTTTGATGAAGTCTAAGTTAGCTTTTTTTTCTTTTGTGATTAGTGATTTTCTGGTAGGTTTTACTACACTAAGGTTACAAAGCTTTTTTCCTATTTTTTTTTTTCTAGAAGCATTATAGTTTTAAGTGTAAATTTTAGCTCTATTATTCATTCCAAATTAAGTTTCAAATATGGCTTGAAGTGGAGGTCAAGAGTCTTTTTAAAATTGTTTTCAACCACAGATATCCAGTAGATCCACACCATTTGTTGAAAATTCAACCTTTTCCCAGTAGTATCATGTTGGTGACATTTTAAAAAATCAATTAATCATAGTTTTAACTCTCTGTTTCACCACTGTTCAGTGGAATTAAGAGATGAGGCACAATGTTAGTCACACATGTAATTTTACATTTTCTAGTAGCCACATTAAAAACATAAAAAGATACAGGTAACATTATTTTAATGAAATGTTTTATTTGCTTAATATATACAAAATATTATCATTTCATCATGCAGTCAACATAAACACAACTGATAGTTTTGTCAATGAGATAGTTTACATTTTTTATACAATCTTCAAAATCTGATGTGTATTTATACCAGCTGTTACAGCAAATCTCAATTAAAATCAGCTGCATGGCAAGGGATGATTAGCCACATGGGACTTAGTGGCTACCGTGTCACTATATCCAACAGCATGGCTCCATTTTGTTCCGTTGATCTTGTGGTTAACTTTATGCCAGTTCCACAGTCTTCATTTCAGTAGTTTTATATTAAGTTTTCAAATCAGATAGTTTAGATCATCAAACTTTGCCTTCCTTTTCAAAATAATCTTGGCTATTTTAGGTCTTCTGCATTACGAAATACTTCATGTTTTAAAATGACATTTAAAATTGTATTTCTTAAATTTTGTTGCTATTATATACAAAATTAACTAATTTTTTTTTTATTGGTTTTATTGGTCTTGTTTCTTATGTCCATACCTAATTCACTTATTAATTCTGGTGCCTTTTTTTTTTTTTTTTTAACATATTTCTAACTGAGGCTTTTCTATTTTGATAACCATGTCTTTTGCAGATTGGTCCATCTGTCTTCTTCCTCACCCCTATGCCTTTCATTTCTTGTCTTATTTTGTTGCCCTGGTAAGGATTGAAAGTGAAGTCTTAGCTTTTCTCCTCAACTTGGTCTCCTCACTTTCGTTTTTCATCATTATGTATGTTGTTTGCCAGGTTTTCATAGATGCTTTCTAGCAGTTTTCAGATGTTTCCTGTGATTCCTTGTTTGCTGAGAAGTTTTTAAGATAAATGAGAGTTTAAGTTCCTCTAATGTTGTTCCTGCATCTATTGATTTGATTCTATGATGGATATTCAATACTGAACCAACCTTGAATTTCTAGAACAACTCTACTTGGTCTGGATCTGGTACACATTTTATATAATCCTGGATAAGATCTGCTAATATTCTGTTAAAGATTTTTGCTTCTACGGTCATAAGGAGAGCTGTTCTTAATATTTTTAATGTCATATTCTGGTTTTCGTATCATGGTAGTGAGTTTGCATAAGGTGGGTATTATTTGTTCCTTAATTTTTCAAAATTTACCAGTGAAATCATATGGATTTGAAGTATTCTTTGTGGGACATTTTTAAGTAGGAATTTAATTTTTTAATAGATAGAAGGCTGTTCAGATCTTCTATTTCTTTTCGAATCAGTTATGGTAAGTGTTGTCTTCCCAAAAATTATTATTATTTTTTTGCCCAAGTTACTAACTTTATTGACATAAAATTCTAATACTATTCTATTGTATTCTTTCAATTGTAGACTCTCCATTTTCTTTTCTGATATGGAGAAGTTGTGCATTTCCTTTTTAAGAAAATAAGAAAATTAACCTTGTTAGGGATTTCTACATTTAGTTGATCTTTAACAAGACGCAACTTCTGGATTTGTTCTTCTTTATATCTTTTACTTCATCAATATCTACTCTGATTATTATCGTTTCTTATTACACTCCTTATATTTATTTTTGTTTTTCTTCTATTTAGCTTCTTAAGCTACAAACTTGAATTTCATTGATTTTAAAATGTTTAATCTTTTCCTATACAGGCACTTAGATATATAAATTTTCCTATTGCTTTGGCTGTATCCCACCAATTGTGATATATTGTGATTTCATTATTAATCAGTTTGAAATATCTTTTAAAATTTATCTATGGGCTCATTTTTGAACGAGTTACTTAGAAATATGTTACTTAATTTCCAAATATTTGGAGATTTTGTAGAC
This sequence comes from Rhinopithecus bieti, assembly GCF_001698545.2. NCBI lineage: Eukaryota > Metazoa > Chordata > Mammalia > Primates > Cercopithecidae > Rhinopithecus > Rhinopithecus bieti. The sequence goes on along the minus strand of NW_016806031.1, from coordinate 652,605 downwards.
ATTTTAGATCTACTGAGTTCCCATCTAATTCTCACCAGACACCAACTCAGCTGGCACCTTGATTTTAGACTTCTAGCCTCCAGAATGTTCTCTGTAAAGTTTCAGTCTTTTAAAAGTTATTGAGACCTTATTATATCCCCGCATATGGTCCACCTTGGTAAATAGCTTGTTGGCACTGGAACAGAGTGTGGTTGCCAGTTACTGGGAATTATATTCTGTACATAGCGATACCATGAAGTTGGCATATAAGATTTTTCTGATTCTCCATCATCCTTACTGATTATTTTTTGCTCTAATTGTTTAACAATATTTTTTTAAATGAGTAAATTATTTCTAATTTTTATGCACAATAAATTATTGCCAATAATTATATGCAATAACTTCATGCAGCATAATGATTATATGTAATAATTATGTCTAATAATATGCAATAAGTATTGCTAATAATATTACTAATTATTATTACTAATAATTACTAATAAATCTAAAATGATGCAAATATTAAACATAAATGAAGTAAAACATTTGCATCATTTGAGATTTATTTGGCAGGAAATAAAAGAAAGGTGGGAAAGGAAAGAGAGCCTTCTGGGTCAGCACTTTTCTATTCCAGTACGTAATTGTTTATTACATATTTGTAATTATTGCTGATATGTAACAAACCGTTACATACAAGAATCATCATCATTTGAGATTTATTTGGCAGCAAAGGAAAAGAAAGATAGCCTTTCAGGCTAGCATTATTCTATTCTAGTATGTAATCGTTTATGTGCTCTCCCGAAAGCTTATCTTTCCTTTCCTTTGCTGCCAAATAAATCTAAAATAATGCAAATGTTTTACTTCATTTATGTTTTTCATGTAAAAGGAATCATCTCTGGATAAATAACTTGCTGTGTGAATGCTGTTACGGGCTGAATGTATGCATCCCCACAAAATTCATATGCTGAAACTCTGACCCCCAGTGTGGCTGTATTTGAAGTAAGGAAGTACTTAAGGTTACCTGAGGTCATAAGGTGGGTCCCTGATCTGACAGTAGCGGTGGTCTTATGAGAACACTTAAGAGCTCACTTTTCCTCTCTCTCTCTCTCTCTTTCTGTGCACGCACCAAGGAAGGTCTTGTGAGGACACAGCAAGAAGGCAGCAGTCTGCAACCCAAGAGGAAAGCCCTCACCAGACGCCAGCCCACTGGCACTTTGATCTTGGACTTCCAGCCTCCAGAGCTGTGAGGAAACAGATTTCTGTTGCTTAATCCACCCAGTCTGTGTATTTTGTGATGACAGCCCATATAGACTAAGACAAATGTTTATCAAACTGCTAATTTCATCACTGTTTTATAAGGAGAAAACGAGGGAACGTAGATTCGTGAACCAAGTTATGAAAGCATTCTCATGGAATAGAAGAGTATAGAGAGAAGTAAGTTCTTCGGAAATTTTACCAGTAAATGGTTTGAAATAGCAGCGAGGTTTTTCTAAACAAAGTCTCAATCTCATTCAGTGTCCAGTCTGGAAAAGAGCACAGGCCTGGTATTTCAACAGAGGGAATTTACTATGAGGAACTCGTGATAAAACTATCGGAAAAGCTATGAGGGCTAAGAGGGGCTACAGGAAGCTACCACCCTTTCAAGGACTGGAGGAAAAATGGGAAGAAGGTGCTGTCACCAGAGTCCAGGAGCCAGGGCTTCCTGGCAGGAGGTGGACTCCGAAGGAATCACAGCCACTGCTGGAGAACGGGCAACAGAGACAAGGCCAATCCCCTGGAATCGCTCGCCTGTGAAACCTACAGTTTCATACCAGGGTTTCTATTTCAGAAACCCAGATGAGTATCAGTTGACAAAGTGTTTCTAGAGTGAAACACCCTGAATACAGAGCACAGCAAAGAGGAAAATGGGGTCGAATTATATTCTGTACATAGCGATAACATGAAGTTGGCATATAAGATTTTTCTGATTCTCCATCATCCTTACTGATTAGTTTTTGCTCTAATTGTTTAACAATATTTTTTTAAATGAGTAAATTATTTCTAATTTTTATGCACAATAAATTATTGCCAATAATTATATGCAATAATTTTATGCATATGGGAGCAGACCAGTGAATGACTAGAACAGATCGAATCTGGGAGCAGACTGGTGAATGACTACAACAGATGCATCACTCTTGATTGATTACTATATAATGCCACAGGTCTAAGGCACCATGTCTCATCCTAGGTGCATGCCCTGGGATATGTGGTGATACCTTAGGAGTTTGAGGAGCCCATGAGGCAGCATACTCTGTTGAAGTCTGAAGACATATATTTGGATTCTTAAAATACTGTGACACCAGATTAAAGATGAGAAATTACCCAGCGCTGAGTCTGATATATGCTGTTAGTAGACTTCAATTCAGCCTGATTTCTGAAATTAAAAGACTTTAAGACAACAATGTGTGAATCATTAAACATTTAACGTCAATAAGTTATTTTAATATTCAAAAAGTCATATAGTAAAACGCACATGACTTTTAAAGACAGAAAATGAAACCTCAAGAAATCTTCTCCTTCCCAGGATGTAATCTTCACTGCCAGACAGACCTCAGTCACCGCAGCAAGCCCCAGACAAGAAATACTAAACATGGTGTCTGGTCTCAGTGAGCTTACTGACTTTTGGGGGAGAAAGAAAGTAACAAAAACATTTTTAAAACACACACATGAAAAATGTTGCAAAACAAATATTGAACTATTTAGGAAACATACATGTATTAGTTACCTACTAAAGAACGCCCTGTGCTAGACAATTCATTCCTTTATTCAAAAACATTTCTTGATTACCCACTGGTAATAAATGGAATGTGTTAGTTGCATTAAAGATAAAAATCCGGTTTGTAGGCTTGTCTTCTCCATTACACTCTAAGCTCACTGAAGATGGGGCTCTGCTTTGTCTTTTGAATTCTCAGAGTTTAGTTCAGTATCTAACCAATGCAAAGTACTCAGTAAATATTGTTGACCCAAGAAATGACTGTCTACCTTAAACCTGTTTATCTGTACTATCACCAAGTCTCACCCACAGTTTTGCTTTTTATCCATTTGGTTGTCTACTTGCCACCATCCTGCCAACTCTCCCCACCCTGCACCTAGAATAATCATGTTCTTTACCCAAACCCTAAACCAGTTCCTTTCGAAGGAGGTTCACTGATTAAGCTATGTAATAAATTGAAAAAAAAAGGAAAAATCAACTTCTGACACCAGCACAAACATGCATACAGACAAAATTATATTTTAAAAAATTCCCACAAAACATTCTGAAAAATGGGAAGTGTGTTTGAAATCACCTAATTTCATCTTGCAGTTAATGTCACTACCAAACTTCTTAACCAAACTTATGCTGCCCTAGTAGTTCCAGGCACAGCACCCTGTCCATTTGTCTTGCTGGATTTCAGTTTAATCCACGAAGAGTCTTTGCCAGTGTCCCAGTCATTATCCTAGAGCTGCATCACATAAAAGTCATTGCACAGAGCTGAAGAATTTGCTTCACCAGGCCTAGTACTTGGGTATAGAGGTACGTTTTTATTTGTCAAGAGTCCACCATTAGTGACTGAATATTTCACGAGGCCACTTCCTTGACAGCTCTTTCAGAAAAGAAAACAGATCATAGTTCCCCAGAACAGGGCAAGTGATGTGGGAGGAAGGAGGTTAGAGAACACTGGCTGAAGCTCTCTGCAGGGTCAGGACCAGTTTGGTCTTGCTTTGTTTTCAAAATAATCAGCCGCTTCTGCGTCTTTGAAGCCTTGAAGGAGCAAGATGAAGGAGAGAAGACTTCAGGACTCTGTGGGGACTGCGTCTGGATCTTTTCCTCCGTGCTTTGCTGTGCGTCTAACAGAAGGTCACTAGACGCTAAATGAGCTCTGCCCTGGGTGGTCTCTCCCTATTGCCTCCCAGCTGATGATTCGTGTTTCTTTCTGTTTCCATAGAAGGGGCAAGTAAGGAAAATTCAAAAGAACTGGCAATCTGTCCTTTGGATATAGCGACCTTTCTAAATAAGCATTCAGCCTTTGGAACTGCAGCGTACAAGCATTTTTTCCTTTGTTGTGGATCTTTTCAAAAGCCACACACAGAAGTAAAACCAGAGACAAATTTGAAAATACATCCATTCTGGCTATTTTGAGTAAAGTCTAATAGGCAATGCAAAGAAGGCATGCTTACACTAATGAATGGTATGAATAAAAATGGGGTTTTTAAATACTTAAGCAAAGAAATGATGTTTTCACTTACTTTTTAAATTGTCCATAATAAAACTCTTAATTGGAATGAGTAAAAAAGTAATTAATATACGTAGATGTATATGCAGTCGTACATATCTATGCAGTCATGGATGGACATGTGCATAAATATTTGTGCTCTCATCTTTTTTTTTTTTTTTCCAGTTAAAACCACCAATTAATTACTTGACAGTGTTTACACCTGCATAGGGCACATCTTGTCAGACCTGGCACACAAACACACTGTTAGAGTCTACTTGCCATTTAAGAGAGAAAAGCAAACCTTCTATTTGAACTCCAGAGTAGTCCACCCTGGCCGGGCAGTTGTAAACTGACTAGGATAAATCACTCATACATTGCTACATTGTTATTGTGGTATTGGGCAAAAATATTTGGCAGGGATTTCAAAGCAAATGCTTCAATCGGATGACGGCAGCTAAAGAGAAAAATGCCAAGACTAAAGCAAGTGCATACTTTGCTATGAAAGAGAGTTTTTTTTTTTCTAAGTGGAATATTTAATAAAATGAATTTCAGTCATACCTAATTTAATTAAAAAGGTGGTAACTTTCTTTAGGAACAAGTGGAAAGGTCAATTTTAACAGAAAATATTTTCATTAAATTATTAACTTGAAAATAAGAAATGTAAACACGTAGAAAATCTCCAAAATAAAATGAGAAGAGGTTTTCAGTTCATTTCAGTCATGATAAATACCAAATTCTACTTTGGAATTCCTCCCTGGAAATATAAATTGATTTTCCTCACACCAAGAATGTGGTATGAGTTTGAATATAGGAAAACCAGATTTATTATTATTGTTATTATTCTTGAATCACATTGCCTTACCAGAGCTTAAGTGGGTCAAAATTTCCATGATAAGTTGCTGTTTTCATAAGGACTTTATAACTTGGACATGACAGTTGGCTTTATACTTTAACTTGGTAAATAACATCTCAGCCTGGGACAGGCTTTCTCCCCTCCTTTTAATAATACCAAAGGCAAAAATCAGGCAAAACGGCTTTTTTTCCCCCCTTTGGCTTTGAAGTAAAAGTTAGGAAGATATGTATGAGTGTCAAAGAAAGATCAGCTTAGAGGATTTTTTGTTTACTTTTAACTAAAAAGAGCTACTAATTGAATTAATTAAGTTGCCATTTTTTAATTCATGATAAATTGTACTGTATTAATGTTTCTTCTCTCTAATGATTTAGGTTTATAGGTGACACAATTTAACTTCATCGCACAATTTAGTGATTTTTAAGTCCAAACTATATGATCCATTTATTCTACATAAAATAATTCTCTGTTTGTACAGAGTGTCTTTTGGGACGTGTACAATTTATTAAATTTATTAAAAATTTATTAAATTAAATAACACAAAAAACTAAAAGAATACCAAAGAATTTCTTAATTTGATTACTCTAACGGGTCATTCAATACTACATAATCTGAAATAGAAAATGTGTTTCAGTTTTGAACCTATTGTTACTTTTTCCTCTTTCATAGATGCGTATTTAAAATAAATTGAGGCTGGGCACGGTGGCTCATGCCTGTAATCCTAGCACTTTGAGAGGCTGAGGTGGGTGAATCACAAGGTCAGGAGTTTGATAGCAGCCTGGCCAACATGGTGAAACCCCGTTTATACTAAAAATACAAAAATTAGCCGGGCATGGTGGCACGTGCCTGTAATCCCAGCTACTCAGGAGGCTGCGGCAGGAGAATTGCTTGAACTGGGACCCAGGAGACAGAGGTTGCAGTGCTGAGATCGTGCTACTACACTCCAGCCTGGGCTACAGAGGGAGACTCCATCTCAAAAAAATAAATAAATAAAAATAAAAAAGAATAAATAAACAGATTCTATAACTTTGAGGAAATTAAATTGTCCTGAATATCTGTGGTTTGAATATGGTTTCACCATTGCAAATCATTCTCAAAAGCAAGCGGAGGTAACAGGGCCAGGGATGATGGAGGGATGGGTTTTGACAGAGAGCCACAGAGCTAAGCTTGTGGCTTTCAGCTGATCCTTCAGACTTTTCACTTGGACCTAAATTCCTATGGCCCATGTTTGAATTGTCTCCTCTTGATAGCAACCTGGGGCATTGTCTCCTTCTGATGACTCCCTTTGAATATGATTCCATACCTGGACCATAGCAGTTGGGCTTCAGCCATAATTACTTTTCTTGCTCTACATAAGGAAACCAGCATCCAAGGCAAGGTGATTGTCAGCTTTCCCATCATAACAGCCAGGCATCAAGCAGAAGTACAGAAGCGTTCCTCATTCTTGGTTCTGGTTGCAATCTTTCATCAGTAGGTTTATTGTGTGTGTGTGTGTGTGTATATATATATATATAGAAAATGTGTTTCAGTTTTGAACCTATTATTACTTTTTCCTCTTCCATAGATGTGTATTTAAAATAAATTGAGGCTGGGCACGGTGTATATATACATATATATGTATATGTGTGTGTGTGTATATATGTGTGTGTATATAAATATGTACATATATATGTATATATACACACATACACACATATATACACACACACATATATACATATATACATATATATATATATTAAATTTGTCTGGGTCATAAACCCATTAGATAATTTGAACAGAGCTATGAACTCCTTTCCAGAGAAATGCATATTTGGAGAACATCCACCTATATGTTTTGCAGGAAATCTATGGATAGTCTAAAGGCCACCCATACACTATTAAATCCATGTACCCCACCTAAGAAACTCTGCTGTAAATAATGCCCAACAATCATGAAACAATGATCATACATGATTATTTAGATCTTCTCTTGTCCTTCCACTTCAGGCACTCGTTGTCACTCTCTGCCGCAGCCCTATTTCACTGAGAAATAGAAGGAGCCAGGAGAGGTCTCCTACGGGCTCCTACCAGTACACACACCCACCTGGCTCTGTCTGTTTACTCGGCTGCTCTGCTGTTTCTATGGATGATTCTTGGTGCTCCTAGTGAAACCCAACTCCTTCATCTCCAAGTGGTTTTGGACCATCGTGGTCTTGGTCTCCAGTGATTTGCTGGTCCCTCTGTTGCATCATTCAGTTTTCTTCTCTGTTGAATCTTTCCCATTGGCATATCAACAAGTTGTTATTTCTCTTATTTTAAAAAAGTAATTTAAAACAGGCAAACAAAGCTCTCAACATCATCTCATCCGAACCCACCCTTCCATCACCAGTTATTGGTGCATTTTCATCTTTGCTTAACAGGGAAAATCCTTAAATGTGATGTCTCTGCTGCTTTCCAATTGCTTATTTCTTCTTGTTTTCTTGGGAACAAGTCAGGCTCTATGATAACCCGTCACCCACCACCACCCTTCTACCTAAGCTGTGAAAAGGACCAGTGACTTCTGTGTTACTAAATCCTTAAATCCCTGCTCAGGCTGCATCTTGCTGGACCAAATAAGAGTTTTGATTTGGTGATATCTCCCTCCTCTTGTCCCCAGCCTTTGTTAACACTTGGCAATCAGAAGAGTATGCTCTCCTGATCTTCCTCCTTGTCAGTCTCTTTGGGTGTTTCCTCCTGACCTCCCTGACAGCTAAATAACAGAGTAGTCCCTGCTCAAAATGAAGATCTCTCTCACTTCATGATCTACACTCACTCTCTTGATGATCTCAAAATCTGATAGCTTGACGTTCCATGTATGTGTTGATTCTCAAAATCTGATAGCTTGACGTTCCATGTATCTGTTGATGACTCAAAGTCTAAAACCACAGACTAAATATTCGCTTTATACTCCTTCCCTGATTATTTTTCCTCATATTTATGACAACCTGACATGCTATAAATCCTACCTTTTTATTGTATTAACATCTTTCTCCTTATACTAGAAGGTCAGCATTAGAAAGACAAGAACTTTGTGTGTCATGGTGATTCCTGCGTCCCCAGCACTTAGAACAGTATCAGACACTCAGAGACAAAAAATATTTATCAAATATCCATTTTTGCAATTACTAATAAAAGCTATTTATTACAATTAATAAAAGCTTTTATTGCAATTAATAACTGCAATAATAATTTATAACTTTTACATTTAAAAAAGTATTGAGTTTCTACTTTGGAGATAGCACTTGGTGAAATGCAGCAGCTCACTGATTTCACAGCATCCACAACTTAATGCCAAGAGACAACTCTTGTAAATTTTACAGATGAGACCACTGAAGACAGTTTAGATCAGGATTCAGCAACCCACTATCTTAGAGCCCACTCTGGCCAGATACCTGTATTTTGTAGTCCAAGAAATAAAAGTGTTTACATTTAAATGATTAGGAAGAATTTTAATAATACTTTATGATACACTAAATAAAATTCAAATTTCAGTGTCTATAAATAAATTTCTGTTGGAACATAGCACACTCACTGTTAAATGTATCTTTCTAAGGCTGCCTTCATGCTACCACAGCAGAGTTGAGTAGCTGTGACAGACACTGTGTCGTCTACAAAGCATAAAATATTTATTATTAGACCTTTACTGAAAACATGTGGCCACCCTTAATTTAGATTTCTTGTCCAAAGATACGCAGCTAGGAAGGAGAAGGCTGGGATTCTAACCTGTAGCAAATTGATTCTAAGTAGGTGTTTTCCATGGCTCCACATCAACACTGATTTTGAGTATCTTCTTTAAAGTTGCAAAACATTTGAAACAATTTTCTAAAATAAGCGCTATCTCCTTCTTTCAAAATGACTTATATGTCACAGAGCATATTTGAGGAGGAGATTGTCGCAGTATTAAACAAGTAAAGAGAAAATCGCTCGTTTACACAAATGCTGATCACCCAGGTGTCATGATCAAGCAGGTGCTTCCTGGGAAGAGAGAGTGCAGCACCCATTCTAGACAAGGCTCCACAGCCTCGGCTCAGCGCTTGCATATTCTAGTTGCAATACTTCCTTCTTATTCTAGGAAAAAAGAATTCTTCCAGTGAACATGGTACACTGGAAGAATGTACACCATGTGCTAGCAAAGAGAGAAATGGATATTGTCAATTTATGGGCTTTGTGAAAAAGAAGGAAAAGTCAGTATCCAAAGGGCAATTCAATCTACCTCTTTACTCGTGGGAAAATCCTTCTTTTTTACTTTGAAAGGTGGACAAAGAGCAAGAGAACAACTGGTTCCATTTAATTCCCTTTCTGTTGACATGGTGAAAGCACGAACTGTTAGGCCAGTGCTAGAATCTTGGCTCTGCCCCACTCAGCTGCAGGACCTTGGGAAATATTTACATTTATTATACATATATAACATCCATTTAACTTTTTTTTTTTTTTTTTTTGAGACGGAGTCTTGCTCTGTTGCCCAGGCTGGAGTGCAGTGGCGTGATCTCGGCTCACTGCAAGCTCCGCCTCCCGGGTTCATGCCATTCTCCTGCCTCAGCCTCCCAAGTAGCTGGGACTACAAGTGCCCGCCACCACGCCCGGCTAATTTTTTCTATTTTTTAGTAGAGATGGGGTTTCACCGTGTTAGCCAGGATGGTCTTGATCTCCTGACCTCGTGACTCACCCCCCTCGTCCCCCAAAGTGCTGGGATTACAGGCGTGCACCACTGCACCCACCCCTCCATTTAACATTCTGTAGCCTTCTTTGGCTTCTCTATAACAAGTAGATACATAGCATACCTAATCAATACATTTGTTGTGATTAAACGGATAAAATTTTCTGATGCGCTACCTCATACGTACTGATTCAAAGTGATGATTTTTACTTACTATTATTTTTTAACATTAGAGAGAAGAAACTCTTGGGAGTTCTTCCTGAATTTTTTTTGGAGCTACTATGACATTGATAAAGGGAAAAATATAGTTCAACAAATGGAGCTGGAAAAATCAGTTATTCATATGGAAAAAAATGAAAATGGATTTCCTACTTTTAACCATACACAAAAATGAAATCCAGATGGATTAAGAACTTAAATGTCAAAAGTAAAACTTTAAAACTTTTAGAATAAAATGTAAGGGAACAGCTTTATGACCTCAGGGTAGGGAAATATTTCTTAAACATGACACCAAAAATGCCAAACATAACAAAAAAGAATTATTCATTTGATTATAGTGACTTTTAAAAAATCTGTTCATCAAAAGACATCTTACATAAGGCAAAAGACAAGCTACAAACTGGGGGAAGATACTTGGAACACATGAAAGTGACAAAGGGTTAGTTAGTATCAAGAATATGCAAAAAACAACCACACGTACAAACAGAAACACATTTTCGAAGAATAAGAAAAAAGACAAACTACACAAGAGAAAATTGAACAAAAATCAAGAACAGGTATTTTGCATAAGAGGAAACACCAATGATAACAAACATGAGGAGACATTCAAAGGCACTGATTAAGGAAGCGCAAATCAAGATCGAATAAAGTGCCATCTTAAACCCCTTTAGCTGGTGAAGACTAAGAAGCCTGACAATACCAAATGTTGGAAAGGATGTGGACCGGTGGACATTTTCATACATCACTAGAGAGAGTACAAATTGTACAACCACATGGAAAACATTTTGGCACCGTTTTGTGAAACTGAACATTAGCACACTCTATGAGCCAGGAATTCCATGCCTAGCAGAACACCCAGATATGTGTCTATCAAGAGACATTCCAAGAATGCTCATAGAAACCATTTCCTTAATTACCTTAACTACCCAAACCTGGAAATAACCCAAATACCTGTTCACAGAAATTAAGACACATACAATGGAATGTCATGAGCAGTGAAAATTAAAGAATGGCAGCTCATGCAACAACATAGATGCATCTCTGTAAAGTCACATTCAGTGAAAAAGAAAATATCAGAAGAGACATTCAGAATAATTCCCCGAAACATGTAAAGGTAGACAACATATTATTTAGGCCAATTTGTGATGGACTGGGGAAGAGCATGTACGTGAGGAATTTGATATATTATTAAATGAATGAATAAATGAAAGTAAATGAGTACAAGAGGGCTACACATGGACCCAGGATTATAGTGTGATTGTGTGTGTCATTAGCCATTGAATATGATTAATTCAATACTGGACACTTGAGATCTGAAAGAAAGAGAAAGAATGAACAGAAATGGTCAAGTTAAGGCTATTGATACCAGACAATGGACTATGCTTATGTACCAGTTCCATAAAGTCTCAGCCAAGGCTTGGGAATTCAATACACATACAAGAACCCATGATGCTCTGGGTACTTACAAAGGCATTGGCATCGGCCGGGCGCGGTGGCTCACGCCTGTAATCTCGGCAATTTGGGAGGCCGAGCCAGGTGGATCACTTGACGTCAGGAGATCGAGAGCAGCCTGGCCAACATGGAGAAACCCCATCTCTCCTAAAAATACAAAATTAGCCAGGCGTGGTGGTGCATGCCTGTAATCCCAGCTACTTGGGAGGCTGAGGCAGGAGAATTGCTTGAACCTGGCAGGTGGAGGTTGTGGTGAGCTGAGATCACGCTATTGCACTCCGTCTCAAAAAAAAAGAAAAGCAAAGCCAACTGACACAGAGAAAAGTTACCCACCTTCATGAAACTCTTTCCAGAGGAAAAAGACACTCGTGGAACAAAGAAACAAGCAGAGAAGTATACACATAAATTTACGAATCCAATTAAGGTAAAGTCCATATGGAAACAAAACCAACAGTGAAGCTGATGGCTGGCAGTTAGCACATTTCCCTTCCTTCTCTCCAAAGTTCATTTGTATTGAATTCAAAAGATCTAAATATCACATTTCCTGACACTTCCCTATCCTAGCTATTAATCAGGCAGCCTCTAAGAAAATATTTGCCCCCATGTTTGAACCGCCTACCTCAATTTTCAAGTCATTTCAAGTCAGAACAACTATTTTTTTGCACCTGAGTTGCAAACTCCTAGGAACAGGAATTCATAACACAATAGCCATAGGATTTTCTGGTTCATTACCCTTGGGTTGATCCATAAAACATTTAAAGTGGAGACACAGTTAAGAGATGAGCTGATGGACTGAACGCACTCAGCAGCATTGAAAAATGACCTCTCCGGTGCAAGCAACCCAATCCATCCACTTCTCAGTGTATACACTTCAACATTCTTCATCCTGCCTCCCCCTTCCCACCCCGTCTCCTCAAAAGAACTCTTCTGGATTACGGTGGGGCTTTCTTCCCCTAACCCCCATATCCGACCCCCCTGCCCCTGAATAAAGCAAAGTTGACTAAATGGTTCTTTTGCTCTAGGGAGAGGCAATTATCAGTGACAGTCTGGGTAAGAGACCACCAACAAAACCCTCTACAGGAGAAAAAGATTTTTCCCTGGATAAGCAGATTCAATACCCAGGTGAACACTTAATTTCCCATGAAAAGTGTGTGGAGGCATTAAAAGCAGCCTGCCTTTTATAGAGGATGGCCATATAATTTATTGTCTCAATTGGGATACCTTTGAGGGTGAGACAGGAGTCTATTAATAATTAAGCTGAGGCAGGTGACAGGAACCCGATCTGTGCGGGTGAAGCAGCATTTATGCTGCCATAGCTCATGCAAAGGAGGCTCCTTCCCCAGCTTCAGAGCAGCTCACTAAGGCAAGAAGAAGATATTGAAAATGTGACTTACATTTCGACAGAATTTTGTTGATTGCTTTTTAACATTCAGTACTTGACCATTATTGTGATATTAGTTTGTATTGAAAACAGCTTTTAAAAAAAAAAAAAATTCTTTGTAATCGAAAATGTACAAATATGCACAAATTATTTTTAAAGCTGGAAAGGAATACACCGCATGTCAACAGTGTTAACAATAGTGTTACCTGTTGGATATGCGATTGTGAGTTATTTTAAAATTCATTTTATGCTTTTTCTTTCAACTTAGTTACAAAGAAATATATCATATTAATGATGAGGGAATCTCACATTTTGTCTTCTATAGATGTTTTGGAAATCAAATTGTCTGAAATTAGCAGCTAGTGAGGACATACTATGGATGTCTACATTCTTACAGTGTTTGATCATAAGAGAATTTTAAGAGGGTGAGGCATTGATTCGTCTCTGATGGGGCCTTTCCCTCTCAATGTGTGGAAACCATGAGTTCCTCTCTTTTGTGAAAACGCTAGTTCAGAACCATATAACACAGCTGGAGGACTAGACACTATTTTTGCGAGCATTTACCACATAAAATCTGTGCAGGTTCTCATTTCCTCTGGCATAAATATTCATAGCAATATATAGAATTTTTCGTAAGAGTTCAGTAACTGGATGTCCCTTGTTGATCTCAGCACGTCACATCATATGGCCATGAGAAGTCTCCACCAGAACAACTTTCTTAGCAGAGCCCCAAAGAGCTGAGCACGGACCCTCACGCAGGCCCCGCCTGCAAGCGGAGTGGTTAACATCATCCGTGGCCTTGCACAAGTGAGAGCACGGCCTGGCAGCGGGCTGTCAGATAGGCTGGAACTCTCTTCAATCTAAAGGAAGATATTTTATCTGACCTTAAAATTGATGCTTTCCAATGAAACGATTTGAAAATACTACTTTCCCTTACGCGAAAGCTAAAACGGGACAATGGACGATGTGGTTTTCCTGTGTGTATTTTTAAAATGCCTGTCTGGAGGGATGCACCGTTATAGCCCTCTCCCTGCCAGGCCACGCTGGGCGGGAACGGGCAGGGCAGGCGTCAGGGCCACAGTGCCGGGGGCTCATGCAGCGCTCCTCGGCGTGGCACCCTATTTTTGTGCTCCAGATAACGGCTTGAGAAGATCCCGTGGAGCCCCTGGAGTAAGTGCAGACCCTCCCCAAAGATGAGATCATCTGAAATAACAGATGCTACTCTGTGGTAGAAATCAGTTTTTCCAGGGTTAAAATAATTTTAAGTTTTGAATGCATGTCAAAGCGTAAGATACTGGACATTTAAAATCAGATTTTCTCTGAATATTCTCAATAAACGGTTTGTGCTGCCTTTGTTCAATAGGGACTCCTCTTAGCTTCTAAAGAATTCAAACTGCGACCACAGAATTTGCTCAAAAATTCAAATATGAGTTATAATAATAAATCTCTTCTCACTATAACAATCAAGCACAATAGCTAAATCACAGTTAAAACAGAAAAGCAGCTGGAGAAATGTATTCTGAGGACATGGAGCACTGGGAGGTGTCAGGCTAACAGCCCCAAGCACGACCATCTCTTCATAGGCAATAACTCCCTCTCCAAATTCCAAATTGCGATGAGAGAAATAGGGATCTGAGTAGTGAAATATGGCAGAATCACTGTCATATTTCCATTTCTTTCTCACTTCACATGCTTTGCCACAGAAGCACGTTTGCTTTAATTGATCTCACTTTAAAAAAAATCAAACATGCACAAACATCAAATTAAAATAAAAATTAAGTATGAGTTTAGTTTTTAAAGATATCTGTCAATCACATCAGAGAATGCAAAGTCCACCTCTTGCTTCTCAGAGGATAAAGATGAGGTGAGAAGTGCCCTTGTTCTGTCTGCACGATGGCACCTGTTGTAAATGCTAAGGACAGAAGGCGACAAGAACAAGGGTCCGCTGCCTCCTGCCCTAGTCACTAGAGCCTCTACCCTGTGGAGTCCCTTAGTTTGAGGCACTATCACGACTAAAACACCATTGATAGATGACCCCGACTCGCACAGTGACAGCAGGCACATCACAATTGTCAGGGCTCCATCTGTGGCTGCTGAACCTCGTAATGTTTCCTTTGAAACAGAAAAAGTTGGACATGTCAGAGGCTGGGAGGCTTAAAGTAAAGTGTGGTAGGTGGTCTGTCTGATGAACTAGAACAGATGCCTCTTTTATTTCCACCCTAATTGTATCAGGCCTTCTTGGTGGGAGATTTAACACTTAAAAACAATCTTTTGGAGGGAATAGTGTCACATTCCTCTTTTTTTTCCACCTTAATTCCCAAGTGTCTTAGATTCAAAGTCTGGTTTACAAATGGGAAATTCCTAGATGTGCTTCCCCTCCCCTTTGGAGCCCAGGGTTCAATGCATTCTTAACTTCTGCACCAGCGTTTGTTCTGTACCTATTGTGCTCCCATTATAAGGCAAGCAGAGAAAGTAGGTTTGGTCATTTGCATCTCTTCATTGCAAGAGTAAGCTTTATAAAAAGCTGAAAGTAAGAGTAGGCAAGTGAGCAATGTCATGATGTTATCTTTGGGGCAATGAGTTACGAAGTGCTAAAATATTTTTCTTTTTGCTTTCTATTAAATCAAATTTGGCTTATTTTAAGTAGGTATCTTTCTAATGTTGGCAGGGCCCCGAAATTGCACACAGTGTGGCCTGACCAGACTCACATCAGATTAGTAGGAGATCTGGAGCCATTAAAATAATTTAAAAATATTTTTTTCCAAAGGAATAATTAAAACACACACACACACAAAACAAGAAAGCAACAACTTAGCGTTTACCTCTTCTGCTGTCAAGATGGTTAAACACAAAACAAAATAAAGCAAAGACACACAAAATATGTATTTTTAAATTTCATTCTGACTTTTTCAGCTTAGTTTTTGAAGCTCTCTTCCTCTGTTGCTTCTCTTAATGATTTCACCCTAAGCTATCTTTTACTCCAATACACAAACCTCTTGTTTTATTCAGGTAAATGTGTGCCCACTCTATATTCTGAGTTTGTTTATGTCTCTATTAGGACTGTTTCCTCTGCTGGCTCTGCCTATCCCTGCAAACTTTGTCCTTTGTTCCATGAGCACATGTATCCTCACTTATCGTCAATATCAGTTCAAAGCTACCTGACCCCAACACCAGGCTTTGGTAAGTGGCCCTTTTTTCTCTATGTATTTTCCCGACCCAGCTGATTGTCACCCAAACATTACTGCAATCTTATATTACCTAATTTTCTCATAAGTGCATATTTTGCTTCCTTGAGTAAAATAGATCATCTTCAAGGGCAGTAGATTACACTTTCTGCAAGGGCAGAAGTTCTTCTTCTCCCTTTATTTTTTTCTTATTTTATTTTTTTTACTTTAAGTTTCGGTATACATGTGCAGAATGTGCAGGTTTGTTGCATAGGTATACATGTGCAATGGTGGTTTGCTGCACCTATCAACCCGTCATCTAGGTTTAAAGCCCCGCATGTATTAGGTATTTGTCCTATGCAGAAAAGGTCTTCTATAAAATTCAACATCCCTTCATGTTAAAAACTCTCAATAAGCTAAGTATGGATGGAACATATCTCAAAATAATAAGAGCTATTTATGACAAACCAAGAGACAAAATCATACTGAATGGGCAAAAGCTGGAAGCATTCCCTTTGAAAACCAGTACAAAACAACGATGCCCTCTCTCACCACTGCTATTCAACATTGTATTGGAAGTTCTGGTCAGGACAATCAGGCAAGAGAAAGAAATAAAGGGTATTCAAATAGGAAGAGAGGAAGTCAAACTGTTTGCAGATGACATGATTCAATATTTAGAAAACCCAATCTCTCAGCCCCAAAACTCCTTAAGCTGATAAGCAACTTCAGAAAAGTCTCAGGATACAAAATCAATGTGAAAAAAATCACAAGCGTTCCTATACACCAACAATAGACAAGCAGAGAGCCAAATCATGAATGAACTTCCATTCACAATTGCTACAAAGAGAATAAAATACCTAGGAATACAGCTTTCAAGGGACATGAAGGACCTCTTCAAGGAGAACTATAAACCAATGCTCAAAGAAATAAGAGAGGACACAAACAAATGGAAAAACATTCCATGCTCATGGATAGGAAGAATCAATATTGGAAAATGGCCATCCTGCCCAAAGTAATTTATAGATTCAATGCTATCCCCATCAAACTACTATTGACTTTCTTTGCAGAATTAGAAAAAATTACTTTAAATTTCATATGGAACCAAAAAAGAGCNCAAAAGAACAAAGCTGGGGGCATCATGCTACCTGACATCAAACTATACTACAAGGCTACAGTAATCAAAACAGCATGGTACTGTTACCAAAACAGACATATAGACCAATGGAACAGAACAGAGACCTCAGAAATAACACCATACATCTGCAACCATCTGATCTTCAACAAACCTGAAAAAAACAAGCAATGGGGAAAGGATTCCCTATTTAATAAATGGTGCTGGGAAACCTGGCTAGCCATATGCAGAAAATAGAAACTGAACCCCTTATATCCCTTACACCTTATACAAAAATTAACTCAAAATGGATTAAAGACTTAAATGTAAAACCCAAAACCATAAAAACCCTAGAAGAAAACCTAGGCAATACCATTCAAGACAGACATGGCCGAAGACTTCATGACAAAAACACCAAAAGCAACTGCAACAAAAGCCAAAATTGACAAATGGGATCTAATTAAATGAAAGAGCTTCTGCACAGCAAAAGAAACTATCATCAGAGTGAACAGGCAACTTACGTAATGGGAGAAAATTTTTGCAATCTACCCATCTGACGAAGGTCTAATATCCAGAATCTACAAGGAACTTAAACAAATTTACAAGAAAAAAACAACCCTATCAAAAAGTGGGCAAAGGATATGAACAGTCACTTCTCAAAAGAAGACATTTATACAGCCTTTATTTTTTCAAAGTGACAACACAATGTACACCAACAAAAGTACACCCGATTACTAAAGCCCTCCCAAAAGTATTACTAGTTTTGTTTTCTTCAAAATATGTATTATATTTAAATAATAGTACTATGTTGCTTCTGCGACAAAAATACAAATCCTCATCATTGTGGAATATTTGAGAGTATGTGGAAAAAATAGAACAAAAAACATTACCCATAAACTTCAATATATATTTTGTCATGTATGCTTCTAGTTCTTAGAGCTTATACATATATTACCCACACACAATTTATATCTACCTATCTTTCTATTATCTATTTTTCTTTCTGATAGTAAGATGTTTATTTATGTTCCTTTAACAATATGAATTTATATTGTAGCTGCCGTTCTGTAGCTTGCTTTTGAAATTTAACATCATGTGAACAATTTATGATGTCATTCTTCTACAACTTATCTTTTTACTTACTATTATCGTTATTATTATAACATATCATTATTACTATTATCATTGTTATTATAATCACATATGGAGATAAATTTAAGATTCCTCCATTTGAGCCAAACTTAACTACCTTTTGAAAAATGTGTAGTATTCTATCATCAGTAAATACTCTTATTTTTAAAAATCTCCCATCATTGAAAATTTAGATCTTCTGTGTGGTAGATTGCTACATTAATGAGCCTCAGTGAATCACATCTCCTAACTTTTAGGTTCTTGGATGGTCCTCTTCCATGTTGCTTCTGGACTTGGATATGTAATGTGTGTATTAGTTTCCAGTTGCTGCTATAACAGATTTCCACAAACTGAGTAGCTCAAAACAACACAAATATATTATTTTATAGTTCTTAATGTCAGAAATAGAAAATTGTTCTAACAGGACTAAAATCAATATGTCAACAGAGATGCTTTCCTTCTGAAGGTTTTAAGGGGGAATTCATTCCTTGTGTTTTCCAACTTCTAGAGGCCACTTATGTACCTTGGCTTGTATCTGCATTACTCCAGCCTCTGCTCTTGTCATCAGGTCTCCTTCTGTCACTTTGACCCTGCTGCCACTTGCCTATTGTAAGGAGCTTTATAAGGTCCACTCAAATCGTCCAGGATAACCTTCCCATTCCAACATCTTTGACTTAACAATATCTGTAAAGTCCCCTTCACCATGTATGTTAAAATAGTCATGAGTTTTGGGGAATTGTACATGAGCATCTTTGGGGAGAAGGCATTATCCTGTCCACCATGAATTGCTTTGGCTAATGGTACACAAGCAAATGTAATCCAAGCTAACATTGGATAAGCACTCAAGCATTGAGGTTTGTCTTCTGGGAATCATGCTGCCACCATATACAAAATCTGATAGACCATTTGGAGAGGAACTGCAGTGTCATTGTCTTAGCAAAGTGCCAGACATATGAGTGAGGCTATCTTGAATCATCCAGCCCTAGGCAAGTCGTCCAATGACTACAGCCACATGAGGAATCTCAGGAGAGACCATCAGGAGAACTGCCCAGCCCAGTTAAGTCTGGCTCAGATGGAGGAATCTTAAATAAATCAATCATAATTTTCAAACACTATGTTTGGAATTGATTGTTAAGCAGTAACATGTAACTTGTGATTTCAACAAAATTGTGAGGAGCAATACTGCATGTACATCTTTGGGGAACATATGAACTCTTAAAGATAAGAGGAAACCCCAATGACAAGTCTCCAGTGATAAAATTTCAAGCAGCTCAGTGGGTGGAAATAACTTTCTTCTGTTGAGGACTTGAGTCATCCTCAAGTCCAACTGAATTGCTAGCAGTACAATCTAGTGGAAAAGAGAACATTAACTTTGGCATTAGCAGACTCGTATTTGAATCCTTGCCCTTTTCTGAATAATTCACAACTGAACCAAGTATCCTAACATCTTTAAGCCTTCGTTTTTTCATCAGGAAAATGGAGATAAAATAAAATAGAGCATTGGTTGTTCCTCTTTTTTTGTGGTTGTTGTTATAAATCAGTAAAATCAGCCACTGAGGAAAGCAGTCTGAGGATTCCTCAAAGAACTTAAAACAGAGCTACCATTTGGCCCAGCAATTCCACTACTGAGTATATATTCAAAAGAAATAAATCATTCTACCAAAGATACACGGACTTGTATGTTCATCACTGCCCTTTTCGCAGTAGTAAAGACAAGGAATCAACCCAGAAGGCCATCGATGTTAGACTAAAGAAAACGTGGTATAAAGAAAATGTGGTACGCATACACCATAATACTATGCAACCATAAAAGAGAATGAAGCTATATCTTTTGCAGCAACATGGATGGAGCTGGAGGTCATAAACCTCAGCAAATTAACTCAGGAACAGGAAACCAAATACTGCATGTTCTCACTTATAAGTGGGAGCTAAATACTAAGCACATATGAACATAAATATGGAAACAACAGACACTGTGGACTGCTAGAAGGTGGAGAGGAGGATTAAAAAACTACCTATCAGGTACTATGCTCACTACCAGGGTGACAAGATTCATACCTTAAACCTCAGCATCATGCAATATTCCCATGTAACAAATCTGTACATGTACCCCCTGTATCTAAAATAAAAGTTGAAATTTTAAAAATAAATAAATAAAATTAAAAGTGCTTTCAAAACTGCAGAACGCTGACTCGCGGGAGCACTTCCTTGGGTTGTAACTAGGTGTGCTGATGCACCAGAATGAGGATGGAATTTGTCGGATAGCACTAAGTACAAATTCTGATTTGACCATGCCCACTTGCTTCCTCTCTCTGAACCTTGGGTTTCTCTTACATAAGATCTTTTGGGTTTTCTACTTTTATCAGTAGTTTTGAACACTGCAGTAGATGCCATATGTAAAATCCCTAAGGAAGTGGGACTTGATGAATTTCTCCTTCTCTCTTGTTATTCACTAAGCTCCCCAACAAACCACACTGACCGTTGATAACAGCCATGTTAAATGTATGTATTTTTAGCCACATTTACTAAGAGTTAAGAATAGTAGATATACTCACTGCTTAATACTTGCCAGAATGCTCTGCTAAATAATTTATATTTCTTATACTCTTCTACCCTGATATCAGAGAGGCTGAATAAGAGCCACAGGATTGAAGAGACAGGGAATGAACAGTAAAATATCTAGAAATGGGAGGCGAGCCCTAAAATAATGAGAAAGCATGCAGGAGTGAGCCAGTCAGGAATTTCTGGTCATTAGCAAAATATTAGGTGACCTAATATTTCCAACATTGATAATATCAAAGATATCTATGATGACAGATGAAGTAAATAACTGTGCAGAGCTCCTGTTGCCCAGGATAGGAATGGTTAGAAACTCATTCAAAGATACAAGTCAGGCCGGATGTGGTGGCTCACGCCTGTAATCCCAGCACTTTGGGAGGCTGAGGCAGGCGGATCACTTGAGGTCAGGAGGTCAAGACCAGCCTGCCCAACATTGTGAAACCCTGTCTCTACTAAAAATACAAAAATTAGCCAGGTGTGGTGGCGGGTGCCTGTAATCCCAGCTACTCCGGAGGCTGAGGCAGGAGAATCGCTTGAACCCAGGAGGCAGAGGTTGTAGTGAGCCGAAATCATGCCACTGCACTCCAGCCTGGGTGACAGAGCGAGACTCCGTCCTAAAAAAAAAAAAAAAAAAAAAAAAAAAAAAAGATTCAAGTCCATTGAGTTATTTGAGATTTGCATTTATGTACAACGCATGCATTCAGTAAGTGGCTAATATAAATCCGATGGCATCTCTAGCCCCACCTCCTTCAGGAAGTTTGCCTGAATGACCCAGCTTTTACTCATGTTTCTTGCACTGTGAGCTCCATATATAATGCAGCTTCTGTCTCAATTGATTTAGTAATAACTTTTATTTTAGCACTTAATTACACTTACAAATAATATACTTAATTATACTTGTAAATTATTCACAATTGTTTCACACACGTGACTCTTATCTTTCACTTAGATTATAATATCCTCAAGGAAGAAATCCAGGTCTTACCTGTTTTATACTTTTCTTTAGCCTCTCCAAACCCCCCAGCTAGTTCAGAAAAATAACAAAATATTCTAGAAGTGAAGAACAGGTGTCACAGTAATGGCAAGGTCATGTTTTACAATCATTCTGAAGGCCTGCTTGGTGATTTTTTTAGTGGTAAGGCAAATGGGGTGGGTCAAGTTTTCTGAATAACTTTTAACCCTGCCAAAGAGTTCATTGCATGCAGAAGTTGACAAACTAATGATGACCATTTTAACTTAGATGTACATACTCTTGACGTTCTCTTTTGAAAGGATTTCTCACCATAGATTTTGAAGTTCTCACCTAACCAATATAAATTATGCACTGGAACTTAGTTCAAAAATTTATGACAGAATCAGAATAAAAACACAACATCTAGTAGAATACTGTTTTTGTGGTCCATCTCATAATAATACTCCATATGTGGGCAATATTTTAGTGAATTGTAAGGCATTCCTTGAATGACCTATATGATTAACCTAAATGAGAAAGAAATCTTTATTGCAGTATTGTATTTTATGTATGGGATATAAATGTCTATATGGGATATCGATAATACATATGTCCTCTGTGTAGATATATGCTCTGACAATTTGAAAAATAAGAAAATGCTTATATCTTTTTTTTTTTTTTTTTTTTTTTGGTAAATATAGTGTCGACTTTGTGACGCTTGCATCAGATTCTACTGGAATATGCACATTTTGAAAATCAGATTTCTGACTCCAGACCAGATCCACTGATTCAGAGTCTCTGGACATATGCCAAGGAATCTGTATTTTAAACAAGCTTCTCAGGGATTTTTATGGATCCCAATGTTTGAAGCCATTGTTTTGTTTTTAATCATAGCTTGATTTCCTAGGAATCTATGTGCATTTATCCTCCCTCCTCCTCTCATCTGGCCCATGGCCCCTTCAATCCACTCACTAAAGCTGATTTTTTGTTTTGTTTTGGTTTGATTCTTCTAACACATGATGTTCTGGGGGAACTTTGTGCCTTAGGGTAGTAGTTCTCAGACTCAGCTTGCATTGTCAGAATCATCACTGAAACTCAGCAGACAATGCCCAGGCTCTATCCCAGATCACAGATTCACATTCATGAGGACTGAGCCTGGGGTAGACGCTTGCTTCAAAAGCTTAGGCGTGACTCAGGAGCCAGAGGAGGAGGAACACCACTTTTAGAACAAGCCCACCTCCACGTGAAAGACCACCACTGTCTTTCAGTCGTGTGAAGCTCCTTACGGTGCACAAATACCTTTGGTGGCAGTGTCTCTCTGACTCTGCTGGCTGGCAACCCTACTTGGATGGCAGTCCCATGTGTGCACGTGTCTGGGTGTCTGGATGCCTGGCCTCTACTGGCCTCTCCCAACATGGGCTCATGCTACAAGTCTGCAGCAAGTCAGTGTCTTAAAAGACTCTTCCCTCTTGCACACCTAAGTTGACGGCCATTCTTGGAGCCTCTGATGGCCAGTCCAGGTGCAGTGCTTCTGCTAAATTCAGAGGGAATTATAAAATTTTCCAGCTCATTCAAAAGATAATTTATTTCTGGGAACACTCTAGGTTCACCACAAAGCATTGTATTCCCAGCTCTGTTTCTCTGCTGAGCAGCAGGACAGGGCAGAAGCTCATAAGCTTCCCTTGTCCAAAAGCAATCATTTATATTCCAAATTGGCCCTCCTGGGTGGAGCAGGGCAAACACCATCACTCCTTCTAAACATTATCCAAATGCAGATATCAAAAGGCACCTGGTATATTCTCTAAATCTCTACCAGATGACCTCCTCAGTATGCCAGGAGACATCTGCAAATCCAGCTTTAGGAATAGCCATACAAATCTGATAGCATGCCTTGGTAAATATGCAAATTAAACGTCAGCAGTAAGCCAGATTTCAATAGTGAGGTTCCAGCGAAAACATTTTCATATCCAGACAAGCCAAGGACATGGGCAGGTGGTCAGTGTGTACATATGAATTACAGCCACTTTGGTAAGTTTAACACCATTGCTCTCTATTTTGACTTTAGGAGCTGGCAAATAATGTAGCTCAAGGTTTTAGAGAGAACAAAAGGCATGGTCCCTCCTCAGAGACCTCCCATATTTAGAATTTTTGCTGGCTTAGGTCAGTCCGTGAACTATAGTGCTGTTTTAAAGTGGAATAATAACCACAAAGGTACACACTGGAATTCTTACATTGCTTGGCATTTGGTGATTAAAGCTGACATTCGTTGGGCTGAGCTGGAGTTTTAGAATTGATAGACCTCAACTAATCCCAGCAATAAAAATGGTCACAAATGAATGCTGTGACAGGTTTTGAAACAAGAAAAATCATCACTGAGATCCCTAGAAAAGATTAAGAGACTGTCAAGTTAAAAAGTTATTGGCCCCATCTACACTTGCGTTGGGTAGTGAATGCTGTTTTATCCATTTGTACTTGCTCCGTTGCCTCTTTTACATTTCTTGTTATAATAATTTCCAAAGTCATAAACAAAGAAAATAAGACATCATCTCAGATAAAATGGCACAAGATTTAATACCCATAAAGAACATTAGCTATGGAACAACCTGGCCTCAGAGAACAAAGAGGTTTAAAATTCATCTTACTCTACAGTGTGAGAATGCTTTATATTAAATATAGATTTTTTCCCTTGATTATATTGTTACACATTCCACTGTTCCCATGCCATCAGCCTTGAGGACTTTATTATTTATGTAATTGCAAGATCTGACGCAGAGTGAATGCATCTGATCTCAATGAATGGCACAGGATTTAAAAACTTATCAGTAGATTTCAGGGGAGAGAAAAAGACCATTTTAATTCTTTTGCAAGACTATTGATTAGTAACAGATGTTGCTCTTTTGATTGAATTATTTTGATTCATTTTTTCAAATAAAATATATATCTGTCAAAGTATTTTAAATCATCTAGAGATAGAGGTTATTTAAACAAGATTCCTTTATTTCTCTTTTCAGGGAGAGTCTCTGCCTTCAAGTGCTCTGGGTCATATGGGTACATAATTTAGAGTGACATATGCTTGAATATATAGTAGTGCCAGCTTCATGGGTGGGGGTGTTCCTAGTGGAAAGAGGAAGTTGTTGGGTCTATTCTCCTATTAAGGGCCTTTGAACAGCAGGACGAGCCTTGTGAAAAATATTGTGTAATGGAGTCTTTGACAAAAAGTCTCCTTCCTAGACTTAATGAAGAATTCAGAAGTTCAATCAGCAGGACTTTCATAGTGCAAATGTTCTTCTTACAGCAATAAATCTTTCTGAGAAAAAGTCTCTTTACACTTAGTTTATCTCTAGCTGCCTAATGCTCTACCTACTTGAATAGGAGAGCTACCCTCAAAAGAGGAAGATGGGGAGTCTAATTTTGAAATAAGAAGCTAGATTTCCAGGACTATGTCCCATGAATCTTCCAGTGGATGTGGATTTCATCTCCAAAAGAATTAACAAGCAGTTTTCCTCTCATTTTCACAACTTAGGTAATCTATTCTTTACACACGCCCAAATTTCAGCATAGAGGGAAGGTGAGTAGAGGGAAAAAACCTAGAAGATGAGCATCAAATTCCAAATAAGAAATTTGAAAATAATAAAAATAAATTAAAAATAAAAATGCCTTTTCTTTGATTCTGTGACAAAGACTGGAAAGTGGTAACTCATTGGGAAGTTGGGACCCTCATTGAATTTCGCACAGAAAGTAAGTAGTAAAAATATAAACATGATGACATATTAGATAAAATTGGAATCCCTGGCTTCTCTTAAGAAATAAAATATGACACCTTGACTCTGGGCCAACATTCCCACCTGGCACCATTTCTGAGGTCCTGGTAGATATCCATCCTCAGATAGGGCTGTGTCCTCCTCCCTTCCTCCTCTTTGTCATTATCCCTCCATACTTTCTCCCTAAACTCAGTTTCCCTTTTGTAAATTACACCCCTACGCCTTCTAGACAGTGGCGTTAAATCCACCTATTTGACAGCATAGTTCTTTCCTCCCATTTGAGGCAAAATCCCCATTGAGTTTATTCAAAACTAAGCTACGTGGCCTTTAAACTTTGAATTTCTAATTCAGAACTTAGGTATAATATTGAGATTTACCCCCAAATCTGAGGTTTTTTTCCTTTTCTTTTTCTTTTTTCTTTTCTTTTCTTTTCTTTTTTTTTTTTTTTTTGAGAAGGGAGTCTTGCTGTTTTGCCCAGGCTAGAGTGCAATGGCACGATCTCTGCTCACTGCAACCTCCACCTCCCGGACTCAAGCGATTCTCCTCCCGCAGCTTCCCGAGTAGCTGGGATTACAGGCACTCACCACCACACCACCACACCTGGGTAACTTTTTTATTTGTGGTAGAGACGGGGTTTCACCATGTTGGCCAGGCCAGTCTCGAATTCCTGACCTCAAATGATCCACCCACCTCGGCCTCCCAAAGCGTTTGGATTACAGGCGTGAGCCACGGTGCCTTCTGAGTTTTCCTAATAGCAGTCTTGGTGGCCTGGAATTGACAGGTGTCTGTGTTGTTGGGGGAAGGATGCTCTTGACAATAGAGCAGGGTCCTTGGTAGTTCCTGGATTCAATATTGCAGCAACTCTGCTTAGAAAATGAGTGACATAATCCATGAAAATATAATCACATTTTAATAAAAAGTGAACTTTTACAATTTATTACTCTATGGATTTCTATTATGTCTCACTGTGAGCAAGTGTAGAAAAGTTGATTTGGGGAAAAGAAAATGAATGAATAAACAGGTGGAGATTTCCTGGCTTCTAGTCTGCATTTTCCATTAATAAGACAAGTTGGCTCCAAAGTAGTACCCATAAACTTTTTAAATGAAATTGAGAAAATGCGTCAAGTGAAAATGCAGCATTGAAACTGGAAAAAAGAGGCAACTAAACACCTGTGTCCAGGAACGCCTTCGAAGAGCCACCCCTCCTGGGCTTCTGTGGCACTCTCTGAGGCTGGCTCATGACCCTTTCTTGAGAGGCTGAGAGGCGTCCAGTAGTTCTCTCTAGGACGATTGGCTGACACTTTCCATGTTTAAAAGTAATCATGTAGTCGAGATGAGATAATGACTCATTTCTTAGGGCAACATCAGGTAGGAAAACAGAAAATATCATATGTAAGATGTATAAGTCTATATAAATTGCTTGAGCTTGTGAATGAGCTAGGTAAGCAAATAGGAATTTTCAAGTTGGCTCATAGAAGCCCAAAGCTGTCGCTATAATCAAAACATGCAATAGACGGCAACTGTGTCTGGCGTCATGGAGAAACCTAGCAATATACATAGTACACAAAATCTAACATAGATAAGGACAGTGACTGACTGCATTTCCCATCTACAGGTCAGATCAAACACTCCAGAGAGCCAAAGATTTATCTTGTGCAGAAAAATGTAAGGTGAATTGCCAACTTGGACAGGTTTTTGTGGATCCATGGAGGCTTGGCATTGATTCTCTGTTGACTATAATCAGAGTCCTGGTGCATTTCAGGCATTTGTGGTTCTCCCCAGTCATACTGATCCAAGTCTGGCTGAAGATAATTGGACATCGGCCTTCAATACAGTGCACATAGTGCAGACTGACAGGCTGGAAATGGTCCTTATGGTCACCCTTTTTGTAGTTAATAGTGCTGACAAATGTAACATTTCTCCCCTTCACAAACACATTCATATGATAGCATCTTCAGGTATTCAACTCTTTCTTTGGATTCTATCCTGAAGCAAGAATAGTGTTGGTTTGAATGTCTGGGATTTTAAGAATGTTAAAATGATCACCACTATAGGTTGAATAGCAACATCCAAGAAATGTCTCCAAGCAGAGCTGAGACAAAGTTAACTTTCAGTGGCTCTGAAATTTAATACAAGGAAAGAAAATCCTTCCCAAATGTGACATGAGACAAATACCATTAACATTGGGACTGCAGGTAAATGTTTCAAAAACTCTCAATGAGTTTTCAAGAGGAAAAGGATAGAAAACGTAGATAGAGGAGGAGCATGGATTATGAACATAAACAAGCATAAGGGACATAAAATCAAAGCCTTGGTCAGTTCAACCTCCAGTTCACAGAAACTGGGGCTGGATGAAGGCTCCAGGCCATCGGAGATGAAGGAAACTTTAAGATACATTTGCCTCAAAAACAGAGCTCCTTAAAAATACTCTTTGAGGGGCATGATTCAGAGGTTTGACAGCTGGTTGTGGAGATGAGACATGGATTTCAGTTCCTGTGTTTTGGAAGAAAGAAATGACAGGAAGAGAAAGAGTGGAGTGGTGATATATTTAAAACCCAACCTTACAGAGTGTGTGCTAGGAAAGACTCACATTCTCAGAGTGACAGACTTCTCAGAAGAGTGGAGATCAAAGAAAATCTCTGTTCTGTGCTTTTAGATGGAAGATATCTCATTTACTTATGGCATGTTCAAGACCAATCAGCAATAAAAAATTGTTTTAAAACTAATTCAAAACTGAAAATGACTTATAAAAATATGCTACAGTGGCAAGAGACCTCGTTTGGATCACAGGATATGACCACAGCCCTGGCCAAGACTGCACTTGATGTGTGTGTGGCTTTGTGCACGCAGCTTCACCTGTTGAGCTTCCGTCTCTTAATAGAACAGTTACATCCGCCTTGAAAGACAGCTAAGGTCAGATAAAGGAACCACGTGTGAACATAAGTTCTGAAGTTCTAAGTAAATGGAAAGTACTATCATAATAATTTGTAATTATGACATCATATATCAGAAACAATTATCCTTTTCTGTGATGTCACTTCTGCTCAATTAAAGAGACAGGAGACGACACACTCTGGTGTAAGCACAAAAGGCAGGATGAATGAGCGCCTAAGAGTGGTGTATTAGATCATTCTCACATTGCTATAAAGAAATGCCAGAGACTGACTAATTTATAAAGAAAAGAGGTTTAATTGGCTCATGGTTCTGCAGGCTTTATGGGAACCATGATGCTGGCATCTGCTGAGCTTCTGGGGAGGCCTCAGGAAGCTTACAATCATGGCAGAAGGCAAAGGGGGAGAAGGCATGCCACATGGCCAGAGCAGGGGCAAGAGAGAGAGAGAGAATAGGGGGAGGTGCCACATACTTTTAAACATTGAGATCTCACAAGAACTCACTCATTATCTCCACTATCCCGAGGACAGCACCAAGAAGATGGTGCTAAACCATTCATGAGAAACTCACTCCATGATTCAATCACCTCCCATGGGGCCCCACCACCAATACTGGGTATTACAATTCAACATGAGATTTGGAGGGGACATCCAAACCTGATCAGGTGCCCTGTCTCCTCACTAACTCAAGCCCCTTTTTCCTTTTACTATCACTCAGTTGGTTTCTCTGGGCCATTCTCTTTAGTAAAAGGGAAGTGAAGATCACACCAGGAAGAGACTGAAGATCACACCAGGAAGAGACTGTAGTAACCGGAACTAAGTGAACACATAATATGTAAAGTAAAGCAAAGGAGATATTTCAGACAAAATTTGTTAGGACCTAATGTGGAAAAGCTGAAAGAGGACGAGAGCCTCTCTAAGATGGCACATATATGGCTTACTTACTAAACTCTATCTTTAGTTCCTGAAGTGCTCCATTAGAAGCCCTGGATTTAAAAAAAGAAAAAAAGCTCACTAGCCCTAAACATTATGCATTGTATTATATTAGCTAATTTCTCAAAATTAAAGATTAAATTCCAACTTACTTTTCAAAGAATAATTATACCTCTGTCATTTTGAGTGGTTTACATGATTGTCAAGTGTAATAAGTCACTTAGGTTAATTAAATATCCATTTCTGCTTCATCATGCATTTTTATCAGTTAAAGGCATTATACTTAAATCTCCACAAATACTCACACAAGTGTTGGATTCTATAACAAGGTTAAGATTTTCATGTATTGCTTGCATTTCAGTCTTCCTCACTAAATTGAGAGTACTCCAAAAGAAAAAAAATTTTGCATTTCCAAAACTCAAGATGGTAGCTAAAATAATGTAATACTTAATGAATATTTGATAAATGAACGACTCACTGAACAAAGCCACCTTCTGTAATCAAATTTAATGTCTGACTATGATTGTCCATATAGAAGAAAACACCTTACGTTTCTAAATGAAAAATTTCATATAGTTTTATGCCTTCACAAGTATTGTTTTCAAATAAGGTTTTTACAACTTTTATTAATCTTTTATTTGTAATTTGGATTTCTCAACTGGGAAGTCATGATGAGGAGCAGGATAATAAATTTTTTTCAAGATCATGTCCTACTTTTTAGAATTACTGCAAGAGCAAGTCACTCTTATAAATGGCAGTTTGTAGTACCTAAGTACCGAGAACTTGAAGTACTCAAGTGTCTTCAAGGGGAAGAAAGGTTGACAACAAATGTTTTAATAGAAATCAAGCTGTAAATGTTGTAGACGTGGTATAGTTATGCTTAACATCTTCACGTTGTAACTGCACACTAAGATCTGTCATTACCTAATGGGTATGTAGTGTCTCTTTCTTAGAAAAAAAGAAAAAAAAAAAGGAAATGTGTAGATCTTTTTGTTAATATATTTGCTTTTTAATTTTGAAATAATTGCCAATTCGTATGGATTTGCAAACAATAGTATGATATCAAAACCAGGATATTGGCATTGGTACAATCCGCAGATATGATTCGGATGTTATCATTCATAAATGCATTCAAATGTGTGTGTGTGGGGGGTTCCATTTACTTTTATGGCACTTGTAGATTTGTGTAAATAAATACTACCATAGTCAAGATAAGGAACTGTGTCATTACTCCTAAGTTCCCCAGTGCTACTCTCTTTATTTTCAGGCCCTCTCTCTACCCATCCTTAACCCTGGAACTACTAACCTGTTTTCTGTATCTGCAGTTTTGTCATTTAAATAATTTTATATAAATGCAATCATGCAATATGTAAATTTTTGCAATTTGCATTTTTTACTCAGTTTAAATTTCTTTGAAATCCATCCAAATTGTTATGTGTACCGATAGTTTATTCATTTTTATTGCTAAGTAGTTTGGACCACAGTTGTTTAACCATTCATGTTAATTAAAGACATCTGTTTGTTGGTTTGTTTTTTAGACTTTGGCTATTAGAAATATAACTACTGTAGGCGCGGTGTCTCACGCCTATAATCCCAGCACTTTGGGATGCCGAGGCGGGCGGATCACGAGGTCAGGAGATCGAGACCCTCCTGGCTCACATGGTGCAACTCCGTCTCTACTAAAAATACAAAAAAAACTAGCCGGGCGAGGTGGCGGCGCCTGTAGTCCCAGCTACTCGGGAGGCTGAGGCAGGAGAATGGCGGGAACCCGGGAGGCGGAGCTTGCAGTGAGCTGAGATCCGGCCACTGCACTCCAGCCTGGGCGATAGAGCAAGACTCTGTCTCAAAAAAAAAA
>NW_016806031.1:612960-620843 GCF_001698545.2 Rhinopithecus bieti | reverse complement strand
CTTTTTTTTTTTTTTTTTGAGATAGAGTCTAGCTCTGTTGCCAGGCTAGAGTGCAGTGGCATAATCTCGGCTCACTACAACCACCAGCTCCCGGGTTCAAGTAATTCTCCTGCCTCAGCCTCCCGAGTAGCTGGGACTACAGGCATGCACCACCACGCCTGGGTAATTTTTGTGTTTTTAGTGGAGACGGGGTTTCACCATGTTGGCCAGGTCGGTCTCGATCTCTTGACCTCGTGATCCACCCGCCTTGGCCTCCCATAGTGCTGGGATTACAGGCGTGAGCCACCGCGCCCGGCCGCTATCACTGTTTTTAATTTTAGCCATTTTCATAGGTAACTGATAGGTATACTGGTGTCTGATTGTGGTTTTGGGTTGCATTTCCCTAATGGCTAATGATGTCAAATATCTTTTTATCTGCTTTCTTGCCAACTGTATATTATCTTTGGTAAAACTTCTCTTCATGTCTTTCATCTATTTCTACTTGGGCTGTTTGTTTAATGTTGAGCTTTGAGAACTCTTTACATATTTTAGGGGTAAGTTCTTTGTCAGCTCTATGGTTTATAAACATTTTCTCCTAGTCTGTAGTTTATATTTTGTCTTAACGAGGTCTTTCATAGAACAAAAGTTTTTAGTTTGGTAGAACTTCAATTTATCATTTTTTTGTCTTTTATGTTCATGCTTTGGGATCACTGGGTATTTTTTAGTTGGAAACGATCACAGTTTTTCACACTGGCAAAACTACAGATGTTACAGACTTTAATTTTCACTTTGCCCTTCTTCCAGTAAAAACGAAATATGTAGGAATTATGATTGCATGCAGCACTATGGTTTTTGCTGTTTGGTTAAATGGGAAATGGTCTGGTTTCTGGTTTTAGGGAGAAGATCAAAAGCTACAGAAATGTGACATATGAAGGCTGTACAGGACCTGTGGGAAGAAATCCTCCACAGCTCTGTATTCACTCTGGAAAGATTTTGATTCTAGATTAAAAGGTTTATAGTGAGTTAATCATATTTAAAGCAAAAAATAGGAAAACTAGAATTATACTAAGTAGTGATTAATGATTCATGAGAAGTCTAAATTATTTCATTGTACCAGTACATGCATTTTTCTTTAATTCTTGCTCAAATTTTCA
This sequence comes from Rhinopithecus bieti, assembly GCF_001698545.2. Taxonomy (NCBI): domain Eukaryota; kingdom Metazoa; phylum Chordata; class Mammalia; order Primates; family Cercopithecidae; genus Rhinopithecus; species Rhinopithecus bieti. Next base: position 619,710 of record NW_016806031.1, on the reverse strand, counting down.
CCAGTATTAATATAGTAAGAAAATGTCATAACATTTGCTTTGCTGTTTTCTTTTCACGTAAATTTAATATTGCTTAAATGTTGATACAAAAAAAAAAAAAAAAAATGACAGGGCATTATTGGCTAACCATGCATGGCTGTTTATGCATCCTGGTCATGGGTAGCCCCTGTGAGAAAACAGCTTCCTAAACTCACCTGAAATCCAAAGTAAACATCACTACTTACTTCAGGACTTTTTTCACTATTTTAAAAATATAAACATTAGTCTCAACCTGCTGTAACATGCTCACTAAATAAGAAAAATAAAGCAACTTTTACCTTTAGCATCTATCTGTTTCTAACATGAAGACAGTTTCATTTAGCAGGAAGTTTAACTCTGGCATATTTAATACTCCACAATTACTAGAAATTTCCAGATAATCTAAAGTCATTTGGAGACCTTGGCTGGATTCAATATCATAGAAATACACTTATAAAACATAATATTACAGTGAAATCATGATGAAACAGTAATCTGATTTATCAATTCTCTATGAAATGATTGTTTTACATCAATTCTATATTCTATATTTTCTATTCACAAGAAAGAGCATTAAACATTTTTATTTTGTCTATGTGATTTCCTATAACTAACCTATGTGCTTATGTATTAGTACCATTTGACAGTACATTTCTACATAGTATTGCAGTATTTAAATACTGAAAAATATTATATTGTAGTATTTAAATACTTAAAAATGAAGTGCTTTCAGTTGTTGTTATTGTTTACTTTTATTTGTTATCTCAACTGTGATAATTCTTAATTATAATTTTCTTCTAATAAAGAAAGCTCTTTGAACACTTCATCAAAAATGTATTGGTAACAATTTGAACAGTGAGAATAAACTTTGAGGAACTCATCCACTTGTATGGTTTCTACTGTGCTTGTCTCTAAAATTATAATTGCACTTACTATTGTTTTCTTGCTAAAAACTAACATATTTCGTTTACACGTTTACTGGCCATATTTTATTGACAGCCTTTTCAAACCTGAAATTTAGAGTGACAAGTCACAGGAGAAACAAAGGCCACTGTAGAGACAAATAAGAAGACGTGTGAATGTTTCAGAGAGAGATTTCACATGAATCAGCCATAAATACAGATGCATGGCTAATTCGTTAAGGAAGGCGTCCTATGTCAGAAAGATACAGAAGCTCTAGCTGGGCTTGGGCAGCTTTTTCAAGATGGCAAACCCTTATAGTCTACCAGTATAAGCTGTGCTGACTGACTGGGGGTGGCTGGGGACTAAAGCAATTTTCTTCTATACTTTATTATTTGAGATACATTTATATAATCAATTTTTTAAAAGACTACAACCATAAAAACAAACTACAGAGATAAATTAGAAAATATTTTCTTGCTGTCACTATTTATAAAACACATTGAATGCCTATCATGTGCACCCATAGTGCTCTGTCCCTGCTACCCTGTGCATTGCACATGTACACATACACTTTTGGAGCCCAGCTTATCAGCATAGCATCTTGTGATTTTATTAAATTTATTTTATTTTTAAACTTTAATCACCATCCTCCTCATTATTATCATAGCAGGCATTGGGTACTTTGTGCATACCCAGGCACTGTACTAAGGGCATAAAATGCATTATGTCATTGAGTCCTCAAACAGTATTAAGTATGTTCAAGTGGTAATCTGGGTTTATAGAGAGGAAACTGACATCGCCTATAGCCACACACTTCTAGGAACAGATCCAGGACTCAATCTTAGGTTTGTATGCATCCAAACCCAGGTGTCCTAACCACTGTGTCCTTCAGAGTGATCATTTGCTACATATTAAGCATCATTAACAATGAAGCGAAATCATTCCAACTGCTTCAAAGAGAATAAAATACCTAGGAATCCAACTTACAAGGGATGCAAAGGACTTCTTCAATGACAACTACAAACCACTGCTCAGTGACATAAAAGAGGACACAAACAAATGGAAGAACACTCCATGCTCATGGATAGGAAGAATCAATCTCGTGAAAATGGCCATACTGCCCAAGGTAATTTATAGATTCAATGCCATCCCCATTAAGCTACCAATGACTTTCTTCACAGAATTGGAAAAACTTTAAAGTTCATATGGAACCAAATAAGAGCCCGCATTGCCAACACAATCCTAAGTCAAAAAAACAAAGTTGGAGACATCACGCTACCTGACTTCAGACTATACTACAAGGCTACAGTAACCGAAACAGCACGGCACTGGTACCAAAACAGAGATATAGACCAATGGAACAGAACAAAGCCCTCAGAAATAATACCACATATCTACAACTATCTGATCTTTGACAAACCTGACAAAAGAAATGGGGAAAGGATTCCCTATTTAATAAATGGTGCTGGGAAAACTGGCTAGCCATAAGTAGAAAGCTGAAACTGGATCCCTTCCTTATACCTTATACAAAAAATTAATTCAAGATGGATTAAAGACTTAGTTTTCAACTTTCAATTTTTGAACCTGTGTTATATCTTACGCAGTGGCAAGAAGTCCTCAAAGAATAGTGGGTAAGCCGTACAATGGCAAACTCATCACTGAGTCTCCATTCAGAGGACAATCCTTGAAGAAACAATGAGGAAACCATTTTATTCCTTCTGAAATTCATGGAAGAGTAAATATCTTGAAATAGACTCCTCTACCTATCAAAAGAAACTTTTCATCATCAAATAAAACTAAATATACGTACGCGATATTTCACAAATGTTTATCCAGATGGCAATAATATTCTTAATTCTTAGGTTAACTGACCAAAAAATAAAACAAACCTGGATTATCAAACTATAATATAATAAAATATAGATTAGCATTATACTAAATATAAGGCAGTCGTGCCCCTTAACAATGGGCATATATTCCCAAAAATGCAACATTAGCCAATTTTTTCATTGTGAAAACACCATAGAGTATACATAAACACAAACCTAGATAATATAGCCTACTACCTACCTAGATTATATGGTACAGCCTATTGCTCCTCAGCTGCAAACATGTTTAGCATCTTACTACACTGAATACTGGAAGCAACTGTAACTAAATGGTAGGTATTTGTGCAACCAAAAATAAAAAGGTACAGTAAAAATACAGCATAAAAGATTTTTTTAAATGGCACACCTGTATAGGACCCTTACCTTGAATGGAGCTTGCAATACTGGAAGTTGCCCTGGGTGAGTCTTAGTGAGTGGTAAGTGAATGTGCAATCCTAGGACATTATTATATACCACTGTAGACTTTATAAACTAACTGTACACTTAAGGTACATAAAATTTATTTTAAAAATAATTGTATCTTCAAAATAAATCTCAGATTACTGTAACTTTTTTACTTTATCAAGGTTACAATTTTTTTAACTTTTTGGCTTCTGTAATACCACCACTTAAAACACAAACACATTGTACAGCTATACAAAATATTTTCTTTATATCTGTAAGCTTTTAGAATTTTCAATATGTATTTTATCTTTTTAAATTTTTTTTGTTAAAAACGAAGACACACACACACATTATCTTAGGCCTACACAGGATCAGGATTATCAACATCACTGTCATTCATCCCCTGCATCTTGTCCCACCGGAAGGCCTTCAGGGGCAGTAACAGGCATGAGGCTGTATCTCCTAGGATAACAATGCCTTCTTCTGAAATACCTCCTGAAGGACCTGCCTTAGGCTGTTTTACAGTTAACTTTTTTTATAAGTAGAAAGGGTACACTCTAAACTATTGATCAATAATATAGTAAATACATAAACCAGTAACATAGTCATTTATTATCAAGTATTATGTACTATACATAATTTTCTATGCTAGGCTGTTATACAGCTGGCAACACAGATTTGTTTACACCAAGATCACTACAAACACATGAAAAATGTATTGTAATACTTTATTATGATGGCCACTGCATCACCAGATATTGAAATTTTTCAGCTCCCTTATACACTTATGGTATCACCATGGTATATGCAGTCCATCACTGACCAAAACATCACTCTATGGCACTGGACTGCATAATACACTATACCTTTGATAACTCAGAGATGTCATGTGATCTTGTATTGTCTCCGGGTCATTTTGTGTATTACTGATTAGAGGGCTTTAATTTAGATGTGAAAGTTTCAGGGGATTGGGTTAAAGCCAAAATGATCATATGACATATTCTTTATGTTGCCATTTGGGGAAGAAAAATCAATATCTGCTTGTTTACTTGCCATGTATGTTACTTATGAAAATTTAGACTAAAATATGCCAGGATGGTTTTCCCAGTTATTTATAACTGCTTGAGATTTTGATTCTAAATAAAGGATAGCTTGCATTCCTGGGCATCATGATAATGCTTAGTTACAAAATATGATCTCTGCTCACAAAATCTCCTCAGTTCACCAAAATTAACTTTACAGCTAGCATTCATTTCTGCAAAATATTTTATGAGATCAAGAGTAATTACTGTATACTGCACAGAGTAATAAAGGTCTGTATAAAGCAAAGAGAAGGAAGAATTATTATAAGAAAGAATGATGTACAAACTACTCAGATGCTGAAAGGTAAAGTGGAAAAGCAGTTAACTACTTTTATAGTGCTGAAATATGTTTTTTATTTATTTTCCATTTCAACAGCACATTCCAATTACACATTTTCTGTACCTTCTGCAACAATTATGTTTAAAATATTTAATTCTCCTTAGTATGCTTGCTCATAAAAATGAATTGTAATTATAAATTCTTCATCATATACGCTGTCACTAGTAGACCTTCTGGTAGGAAACAAAAACGTATTTCATAATAATTACCTTATGCTTTTAAAATTTTCAATTATATTTAAAACAAACACAGTACCTGTTCGTTGTAGTTAGGACACGAATATGTAAGTATCATAGAATCAAACTCACACTGATTTGAAAAACTGAAACAGCTGAATCTCTATATCCCCAAAATAGAAAAGGCTGCCTAATTTAAAAAATGCCTCCTTCTGTGGCAAATTTGAGAAGTTGTATCGGGCATGAGTTGCCAGTTACTCTTCACCTCTCATACATTTTCTCCTTTTGTTTTTTCTTTTGTCCTACATCAGGCCTCAGGAGACGGGTTCCCAAGGATTTCATCACCCTAGATCTCTTGCACTCTGGCCTCACTAGGTTCAGGCAATGGGAGTCTCTAGTAGGAAACCGGGAGGTGAGGGAAGAGAGAAAGCAGGTGATTTCTTCACACACATCCTTCCTGCTTTGGTGATCTAGAAGCGGCAGCCACAGGTCGAGTCTAAAATCCTAAATATAACCTATAATTATTAAAGTGTCAGACTTTGGTAGTATTGGGTGATGTTAATTCTTCCTTTTACGTACAGCCTTGTAATGGCTTCCAACTGTTGCTAATCTCTGTATGCTTCAACAAACATCCTTCATGCGTTCCCTTTGTATTCCCTTTATTAAATTCCCACCAAAATTCTAGATATACATGCTGTCTGTTTCCTGACTGGCAAATGGGCAAATGGAAATTATAACTAGGGAGTCTCTAGGCAATTAGACTGTAAATGCCCTATTACCTCAAGGCTCTCTTCAACTCCCAGGTTGCTCTTCAGCTCCAGATGCAAATGTCACCCTGCTACATACAAGGTGGAAAATGGATCTCAAAATTTTGGACCAATATCTGTATTATCATCAGGGCAATTTTAATTGGGAGCGAGGTAAACCTCACACATTCTCTGAAGCAAAGTTAGGCATTAAAAGCTCAGAGTTAGGAGAAAAAAAAAAAAAAAATAGAGGGAAAGGCAGGGCTTGATGTCTACCTTCTGCAGGATGCTCCTGAAAATTTCCACTCAAGAATTAGTAACAGCAGATTTTTACCAAAGAGCCAAAGCTCTGAGGTTTCACTAGAAATGTATGAGAATTAAAAAATGTGTTGGTTTTTAACATAATTAGTTCCATCAAAATAATTCTAAAAGCTGCTGCATCAGAAAAATATACTGTTCACCATGAAGTTTTAAGTAGTCATTGAGATACTACAAGATATCTAGTTTGACTTACATGTATGTTTCTACTTGTTTACTCTTCCTCTGTATCTAGTCATTTGATACATGAGAAATCTATTTATTGCCTCGGTATCTTTATATATATGTATCTGTCTAGTCATGTATGACTTCTTCGAGAAGGGCAAATGAAAAGAAAACAGAAAAGAAACAGGGCTGCCACCCTGGACAGCAGAGTACATACTCTTCCATCACTGCTGCAAGTTCCGTTGGACCACACTGCTTGAGACATCCTGAAGACTACATGAAGGTATGATTGCATACTCAGGTAGATTACAGATATTCAGAGTTATTTATGATAAGATGAAGTAATCTAAAGCCTTAAGATCTACAACTTGGTTAATGATCATTTCTGGCTACTATAACTTTGTATGTAAAATGCATGACTTATGAATATATTAAACACATCGTGTATTTTTACCTTTTCTTTCTGTTAAAACAAAGCCCAAAATAATACTGTTTAAGCAGCATAAAAGTTAATTTCTCTTGGCCGGGCGTGGCGGCTCACACCTGTAATCCCAACACTTTGGGAGGCCAAGGCGGGCAGATCACGAGGTAAGGAGACCGAGACCATCTTGGCTAACACAGTGAAACCCCATCTCTACTAAAAAATAAAAAAAATAAAAAAAAATTAGCCGGGCGTGGTGGCAGGCGCCTGTAGTCCCAGCTACTCGGGAGGCTGAGGCAGGAGAATGG
>NW_016806031.1:606911-610397 GCF_001698545.2 Rhinopithecus bieti | reverse complement strand
AAAAAAAAAAAAAAAAAAAAGAGTTAATTTCTCTCACATGTAGTAGTCCAAAGAGAAATAGTCTCCAAATATAACGCTGATATAAATGCTGGCTCCATTTGGGTATTAAATACTTTTTCGCAAACCAGACTTCCACTTATGATCTACTCATATATGTAAAAACTTCAATCAGTGTTTTGTTTACACAAAATGAAAGAAAGGTAGAATTTTTCAAAGAATGGTAAACACAGTCCTTTCTAAACAAAGATCATCGGCATACATAAAGCATTATCCTTGGAGTTTTGAAATAATATCTATTTGTTGATTCATATATCATAATTTAACTTCAAAAGATGGCATTAAAATTGCACTCTAAGTATGAAACATTCTGCACTTCACAAAGTTGCAGAAGGCAGGCAATCAATAAATATTTATTGAGTGCATGAAGGGGTATTTTACTTAATTTGAATACTAGCTGATTTTAATCAGAAGTAACAATTACATAAGACTTTTGCCTATAATTAGTGAGACAAAAAGTCTACAACATTGATTTTGCCCAAAGTATTAACCGTGAACACTTGTTTTCAGCTAGTGGGTTTTAAGCATTTAAGCAGATCTTATTGGCTCTATTGCCTAGTATTCAACAGTTTTGCCTCTGAATGCATTTTTATATGAGATAATCATGATTTAATGTCAGGTGAGTGGAGACCTTTCTATTTCTTTTGGTAGAAATCACCCTAACTCATATTAAGCATTGTGTCCAATGATTTCCAGAAAGTAGCACAAATCAGCCAACAAAAGTTTTAAATTAACGTTAAAGAAGAAGGCAATTTTGCTTATTTAGCTCTACTAGCTGATTCTTGAATTAAGCCCAAGTATTCTTCATTATTTATTTAAGTAAATAATGCCACTTATGGTAATCATACAATATTTCCTTTTAGTTCTATTCTTCCAACATTATATTCCAAATCAACTCCATATTTAAGGCAATGCTTCTAACACAAAATGGTTATATAATTCAAACAAAGAAACTCATGAATTTGCTTTAAGAATTGGTACTTTTCCATCTTATTTCCCAGAAATTAGAATACATGTGCATGTAATGCACATTTTGGAAAAGGAGAGACACTTTTCAGAACAGGCTAGTTTTTAAAATAGGAGAGAATAATCTCCAGACAAATGGTTATAATACAAAATTAAATTTCATGTGATTTTAGGATATCTCATTTTTAGTAAAGTTTATCTCTTTCACTGCGTGAGTTAATTTATTGTAAACATTATTAATGACAGTGCTTCATAGTGAGGAAATACACTCAAAATCACATAAAGAACTTTTTATTATCATAATAACTTTTAGGCACATTTCTCCTTCTCCCTAGCTTTCTCCCCACAAGATCAAAACCAATAACTTATTGACTTAAAAAATTATTTCTATTTCTAAACATCAAGATAACTATAGCCATACGTTTTTTTAAAAAATAAGCTCTTGGTGAGTTTGATTATGGACTATTATAAAATATTTATTTTCCCAATTCAAGTGCTATCTCCAAATATAGCATTTAAATTCCAAGTAATTTGTTTTATAAAACACAAATAAACTCAACAAATACTGTTTATGCAAATGATTAAGGATTAGGAGAAAACTTATCTGTTGGCGTGGGTGAGTAGGGGAGTGTATGATATCCGTATTTGTGTATGATATAATAATTACATTTTATTTAAACATTTAACAACTTACCTATTATTCTTTTTATGGATACATATATTAATATGTGCATGTTTAATTTTAACCATGTCTACATGATAATCTCCATTTTCCAATGGATTCAAATATTCTTTAGAGAATCTGACTGCAACACACCACTCCAAACATTATAGCTCATTCACTGGAGTATTGTATCAAGTGGGATTTCTACAAGTCAAATAAAATAAATGCAAAAAATGGACACAAGAAAGATTAGTGTGATCAGCAGGTTACACAGCCTCTTCTGCACTTCCATGAGCTTATGAACTGAATTAGCTCCTAGAACATCTGTTACTTGAGAAATTGTCCTGTATAGACATGTTGTCAAGTATATTTTAAAATATCCCTCTCAGTTAATCTATAGATCTACATTAGCTGAAAATGTAAATATAGAGTTAGCAGATGCGAGTGTAAGAAATCAGTTTCACTGGGGACAGTTTTTGTCTTTGTCTTTCCAGTTGGTAGTCATGAAATGTGTGGAGGTTGTTTCATTTTGTTTTCACTCATTGACATGATTCATTTAACATTTCCTACAAAGATTCGCTCTAAATACTAAAAACATTTACCAAGTAAAAGTCCTGTTGTGCTTGTTTTAAGAAACAGATAAGGATCATTTGTACTTAGCAGAATTTATTTGCATAGAAACAATTAATGTTTTAAAGTTTTCAATCTGCCATTTTCGCAGGAAAATAATAAATGTACATGCGGCAATTATATTTGCTTTCTTATTTGCATGCTTTAAGACATCCATGGTCATATTGTATCCGGAGATGTTGATTTGAAAAGAAGAAAGAAAGGAAGGGAAGAAGAAGGAAAGGCAGAGAGGGAGGGAAACTGGAAGGCTGTGGGAGGAAAAAAAAGAATCTTCTTTCTTCTTTTTTGATATTATGATAAAATCTACCCTTTCTTTTTGCAACAGCTCCACTTTGACATTCATCCTCCATTCACTCATTCATTAAATATCAAAAAAATACAGATATGCTCACAGAGATGGAAGAAACCATAAAACTATTAAGAGATTGGTACACAATAGGCAATCCACAAATGTTTGTGTTTTTTAAGAGATTCAGGAAGATGGCCATACTTTCACTATAACAGTTTTACTTTAAGATCAATCTGCATTTCCTTCAGTTTAGCAGTAAGAATTTTATATGATAGATGTTCTAGGTCACATTTTAAGAATAAACAAATTTGGAAGGTCAATTTTGTCAGAAAGTAGAGAGAACTAAGAGCAAACAGTTTGACCAAGGTCTACACAATTACCTGTATTTATTTATTAGATTAATGTATGTTTATTGTACAAAAGCAAACATATGTTTTCTCTAGAGGAATCATGACCTCCTGAGAGAATTATTTTGAAACGCTTCTTCCAAATGCTTATTTTCACTTTTTGTAAAGAAAGCTTTCCATCCAAAAGCTTGCCTGGTACCCAAATCAAGGGAGTCAAACAACAGTCTTACCATTCATTTCCCATCACGCTCAAAGGACTCTTTGTATACAGTTAGCATTTCAAAAACACTTCATGAGGACCTTGACGCATTTTTTTTTTTTTTTTTTTTTTTTTTTTTTTTTTTTTTTTTTTTTTTGAGATAGAGTCTCGCTCTGATGCCCAGGCTAGAGTGCAACAGCATGACCTCAGATCTCAGCTCACTGCAACCTCTGCCTCCTGGGCTCAAGCCATCTTCCCATCTCAGCCTCCCAAGTAACTGGGACTAGAGGTGTGTGCTAGCATGTCCAGCTAATTTTTTTTTTTTTTTTTTTGT
>NW_016806031.1:575890-606709 GCF_001698545.2 Rhinopithecus bieti | reverse complement strand
TTTTTTTTTATTTTTAGTAGAGAAGGGGTTTTACCATATTGCCCAGGCTGGTGTCGAACTACTGACCTCAGGCAATCTGCCTGCCTCAGCTTCCCAAAGTTCTGGGATTACAGGCATGAGCCACCATGCCCAGCCCTTGAAGCATTTTTCCAAGTAAGACTTTCTGCCATATTCAGAATTCTCTTTATTTCACTTTCTTCTTGTTTTGTCATTGATTTCCTTTGTTCCACAGTCTAAAAGCCTCACCTTGGTATTTCAGACCCACAATAACCTAGCTTCAACACATTATCTACCATTCTTTCTTGTCACTCTCCACCAAACCTCCTGTGTTATAGCCTACCTGATTTTCTCACCCAATTCTGCATATGCCAGGCACCTTCACAAACCCATGATTTGATGCCTGCTCTATCTGAAATTGTCCTCTGTACACTCAAACCCTACTCTCACCACCACATCACCAATGGCAAAATCCTTGGCTTATTTCATTTTGTATCTCTTATGGTATAGCTTGTTCTACCTTTAAGTAACCCTGATATCAGAGTGCCATCATCTTCATAGAACAACCTATGTATATTATTTATAAACAAATCAGGAAAGATGAAATGAAAGGATAATCATTTCATCCATTCATTCCTTCATTCATCTATTATGTATTTTGCACCTACCATGTAATAGGCTTGAAACGACTCAGAAAAGACAGTGGTTAAGATGCACTCTCGGCCCTCCTGTGACAGCCTAGTCAGAGAAATAGGCAAGTCAAAGATTAGAAATCAGATACTGTGGTGTACTTACAATAAAATTTTCTTGAAAGAGTGACCCAGAGACTTGTTTCAAAGGTCAGAGTTCTTTCAGCATGAAAGAATGGTGCAAATATACAGGTTGATATTATTCAGACATTTTCAGATAGTTTCAGAGCCTTCAAAGTTTTACATCAACTTTTATTTAAAATTGTGTATGTGGGTGTGTGCCTGTGTGTGTGCATATGTGTAGTGGGGGATGGGGTTCGGTTTGTCAACAATCAAAAACTTGTTTTGGAGCCAAAAACTATCAACAAAGATTTGCAATTCTGTAAAAAGTCTTCTTCAGTAACCATAACATGAGAAATGGTATTTCCAAAACTGGTTTGTAGCAGCTAAATGACTACTCCTTCCTTCATTCAATCACAGTTGGAAAAGGTATACAATGCGTTCTTCTGAGTTTTAAGTGATTTAGAGATAATTAATTTCTTTTCTCAAGAGTGGACTATCTATGGATTCAGGTGTCCAATGATCTAATGTGATTCCAATCATTTTACTGTTATAATGTTCTATTATAAAAATCAAGAATATAGTGTCAAAAAATAAGAACTCCCAAATATATTTTAACACAACAATAGTAACTCTAATTTAGATCAGTTTAAAAGCTTAATTATTATGCAGTGCATATAAAGAAATCTAAAAGCCTTTGGGTTTATTTGTTCTAGATTATTATCGCCATGATTTTCATCTAATAAATCACTAGGGTCTAAATTTAATTACATATATTGTTCAAGACTGAAAAATTGTAAATTTTCTCATGATCTAGTCTGTATTCAATGTATTTATTCTCAAAAGGAAAATATTTTTTATTCATTTCGTATTTGCAAGCATACCTATCCCAGGCAGGTAAACTTAGAACAAATGATGTAGAAAATGTATTTGACCAAGTTGAATGTCACTGCTTAAGGAATTTATACTGAACTATAAACTCAGGAATGTTAAACAGTATTTAACCCTGAAAACAATTTAAGATTTTAAAGGTTTTAAAGAAAATCTTATTATTTTAATCCAGACATGTTAGATCTCAAATTCTCCTTAAATAATGTATCTCCACTAATCCATCATTGTTTTTGAAAATATTTAAGTAATCACTATATAAAAGTATGGGATGTGTAATGTAGGGAAAACAGACAATGAGGAATATACAGATAACTAATATTTAGGAAATTCCTCAAAGGAGCTTTAGCTGTAGAGATAAAGCATATACAAATAATATGCTAGCAATAGAAGCAGTTGAAAAGTATTGTTATATCACAGAAAAGTGAGTGAAGTCTTTGTTTAAACTTCAACTTACTCTTACCTGTTTAATTATACAAAATGACTCTAAAATATTAAAGGTAAAACAACCCAGAAGAAAAATATTAAACTTTCATCTCCCCACGCTTAAGGGCTCAGATTGCTGGATTTGAGATTTAGCTCTCATTATACAACCCTGGGCCAAACTGAATCTCAGTTTTCTCATCCGTAAAAATTGCATAAAAGTAGTACCTACATCAAGGGAATGCAGTGAAGATTAAATGAGTTAATATATAGCACTTCACAATTAGAGCTACTATTATATTCCCAGTGTTTTTACTTCTGTTATGATAACCCCTCCCCCAATAACGGGAATGTTCTTACACCAAAATACTATTGGCTTCTGTAGTATTTCTTTATTCATGTAAAATTTTGTTCCTAAATCCCCCTGCCTATGTAAATAGTTGCCCTGGTGACATTCTCTTATTCCTTTCAACAGCCCAAATCCCTGAAGATGATGTAAACACAGCTTTAGCTACTTCAGAACATTGTTTTGATGAGTAATGTGGGAAGAAATTTTAAGCATGCATACTAATTCTTCTTAAAATACACCTGAATTTTAAAATCAGCTTCCAAAATACTGGAATATAACAGTTTGTTCAGTTTTGATACATCAAAGAAGCTACAGAAAAGTTTGAAAAAAGAATCACATCAATCCATTTAAATATTTTCTAGTCATTGTAACTGAGCATCAGTTGAAAATACTCATTCTTTATGCTTTTCTACAACTGTGAAATTTGGATTTCCAATTCTTTGGTATTTGGAGGGACAACCACTAACGACTAATTCAAAGTCTCTTTCTGGTTTACTGGCATCAATGCCCAATTCATCAACAGATCCCATATACCATCCATAAAACAAACCACCTTCACAACCATCAAGTTCTACGATAAGTTGTACAACTCCTAAAACTATCATTTCCACTCATGTCTTCTGCTCCATTGCCATTAACCTGAGAGAGAATTTTGAGCTGCTCTAAGGAAAATCTGTTGAGCTGTGCATTCTTGTGATTTCTCACTCCAAGAAATCAAAAGCAACCTAACCAGTTCTATTTCAGATATATATAGAAAAAAAAAGCATTTTAAAAAATGTACTGAACTAAGGATTTCTAAAGACATAGATTCATACCAAATATCATTTTAAAGTGACATCACAAATGACACAGTTTGCCATTTAGTGGAGATTATTTAATGACCACTGCTGAAGTTTTACCACTTATAATTGGTAAATACTGGTAGTGGAGGTGGAAATGGGGGTATAGTTGTCTGAAATTTAACCACATGGGTAAGCACCATAGAAACACATGACCGGAAAGGCTAATATCTTTCAAGCAAGTCTCCTGATTCTAATAGTTTAATGCATTATTTCTCTTAATGTTTCAATGTGACGATAATAATAGCATTCACCGAAGACATTTGGTAGAAGAATATAATTATCAAAAATATGGGAAGTTGCATGAATATCTCATTGAATATAATCTTATGCTAGCCAAGAATTCTAAAGCATTTAGGTCCAAAACATTCATGAGGACGTCTTCGTAACTGCTGCACATTGAATTATTGACAAATTTGGACTATTTACTTTAATATCCTTTGAGTAGTTTCTATGTGTTAATCACTGTTTTAAGCAATTCATTCAATCCCTGAACAACTCTATACAATAGGTACTATCGAAAGGTACTTTGGAGATGAAAAATATTGAAAACCACCACCGACAACAAAACCTGGCACACAAATAAATGAGCAATGCCCACAGCCAAGAGATGGTAGAAGAAAGAATTTCAACTCAGGTAGTCATATTTCTGGTACCCATATTTCTAAGCACTGTTCTCTTACAACTGCAATTTCTTAGAATTCTCTGTAATCCTATTTCAGGCTGAAATATTAGTAGCTAGTATTGAATTGTAACAAATCTATAGAATACTTCAATATATAAAAATGTAATTTTCACAGGTGGCACCATTAGGCTTTATGTAATCAATAATTGAGCCAAAGCAGAGAATCATAAACCAACGTCTACTTATTTTTTACATTTATAACCAGGGACCTCATTTTGAGGCAAAATATGACCAATTGCCTTCAAATCACTACATCTCAAACACATTCTTATCTTAATATTCTAGCAACTAAAAGCTGGGCAAATTCTCGGTGGCATTCTTCTACTCTATAACTAGCCAATGTAACTTGTTAGAGTATATGTTTTCTGAGTTGCCCCTTATGCAAAAACATTTGTCTTAATAGAGTTTAAGACAGACATAGAGTTATTTATCTTTAAATAAATACAGTTTACAAGTAGTTTTAGTACTTCTTATCCAATGGACTACTCACCTGAAATAGTCCTTATGTATGTCCCACCTCTAATCACACACACACACACACACACACACGCACACACACACCACTAGCCTCCCTTTGGTATAACTCGTGGAGATTGATGTCAGCCCTAATAGTAAAACATTCTGTAAAAGGTTGTGCCTACCTAAGTTTGTTCATGGTGGACACCAAAACCCTATCTTAAAGGTCAGGTAGATACAAACTTCAAACAAACATTGTTCTATAACTTGTGTGGGAGGAACAATAACGCTCCCATACACACATGCCATGATGACCATGTTTTAATCCCGGAAACACATGAATATGTCACCTTACCTTGCAAAAGGGACTTTGCAGATGTCATTAAACTAAGGGCACTGACGGGGGGGAAATTATCGTAGATTATCCAGGTGGGCCAATGGAATCACGAGGGTTGTAATAAAAAGGATGCAGGAAGGTCAAGGTCAGAAAGAGGAAATGTAAGGATATAAGTAGAGACAAGAGAGAAACAGAAAGGGAGAGAGATCGGAAGGTTCTACACTGTGGCTTTGAAGATGGAGGGGGACTATAAGCCAGGGAGCCAAAGCAGGCTTTAGAAGTTAGAATGGGTAAGGAAACATATTCTCCACTCGAGATTTCAGAATGTAGCCTTGCTGAAAACCTGATTTTAGCCAAATGAAACTCATGCTGGACTTCTGACCTCCCAACCTATAAGGTAAGTTTGTGTTGTTTTCAGCAGTTAAGTTTGTGATAGTTTCCTATTGCTGCGGAAACAAAATTAACACATTGGGAAAGTATTTATAACCTGGGACAGCGTTTTTAAAAAGGAAATGTTAAAAAATGACTGATCATTTATTTTAGAATAAATGAATTCCTATCTTGTTATCTTATCATCTATTCCCATCAAAAAAAAAAAAACTATAAATACTACACAGTGAGATCCATAAATCAAGATTTAGTCTTTTCTGATGAACCAATAAGAACATTTACACTCTAAAAACTGTAATACAGTCTCTAATAGAAGTCTGATCTAGATCCCACTTCTTGTAATATCCTACGAATCATTTTCTGGGCACCCTGCAGTTTTCTTGGCCCAGTGTAGAAATCCTTTACTGGGAAACATGTGTCCTCCTGCCAGCGTCATTAATCTTTGAGGATGGTGTGCAGGACCTGTGTACGGGATTACTCATGTGGAATGATGGAATGTTCGGTAACTGATATGTCTGAACGCTCTCCTTCCCACTGCCAAATGCTTGCTGCTGGCTCTGTTGATGCAGAGATGGCTTTTGTCTGTGGTCTTAGCCCTTGGCAAGCTCATTCTCATGCCCGTCTCTCAGCTCTCTCTAACCTGAGCATCCTTTTGTCTCCTGCAACTCTGTTTCTTCCTGTCATCAGCCTCCTCTTTCACAATGCGAAAATAATGGATTATATTTTTATCCCTTTAGTGACAAGAGTCCATGCCTGATTGGAGCTCAAATTCCATTAGTGTGCCACCCCAGTGAAATTGTTCTATAGGGCAACTAAACATCTCTCTGCAGGAATACTCTGAAATCTTGTCGCTTGATACATTCAAGTATAATACTCAGTCCTAGGACAACCGATTTTTCATCTAAAAAAACTTAACCTCCCACATTTCAGTGTGAATTTGTAACAAGTCATTTAAACTGTATGTTTATAGTAAATGAGACTTAACACAAGCTAATAGCTACTCTTTATAC
Source organism: Rhinopithecus bieti (assembly GCF_001698545.2). Taxonomy (NCBI): domain Eukaryota; kingdom Metazoa; phylum Chordata; class Mammalia; order Primates; family Cercopithecidae; genus Rhinopithecus; species Rhinopithecus bieti. The sequence continues at coordinate 600,586 of NW_016806031.1, read as the reverse complement.
ATTTATAAGGGGTTTTATGCATTCTTAGATTTTTTAAACGCGGGAATTCTCCCCAATGTCACCTTATAAGTCAGATGCCACTGTTTTAAATACAAAGACGTAGTTCTTTTCTTAATCCAAACTCTGTTTTGTCAAAACTAGATTTCACAATCTCCTGTTGTCTCCATTTAACTCAAGAAACGCTCCCAAATGAAAATAACCCCAGTGAAAAAGTGCAGGTATCAAAAGTCCAGAAAACTTAGGAGTCTTGCATGAAAGCTAGAATACATAAAATGTTACCATCTTGCAAGTGAGAATATGATAATGTAACATCATTTATTATACTCCATTAGGTTAAAACTAAGATTGTGTTATATCACGGGTGTTAAGACTTGCCAAAGTTTTCATTTAACTATGACTACGGGAGAAACCACCCCCATAATGCAGTGACTACAAACAGTAAAATTTCTTATTTCCCATAATTTCAGGGGCTGCAGGGTTTCCTCTGCTGGTAGCGCCTGGTCTCACTCTTGTTTCCGCATTCACCTGCAAGGTGAGAGGGGCTCGGAGGCCCAGGCCCCACAGTTGTTGCTGGTTGGCAGCTGGAGCCCATATGTTTTTCTTCATGTGACCTCTCATCTTCTAGCAGGACAGACTGTATTATTTACATGGTGGTCTCAGGGCAGGAGTTTCAGAGTGCAAAGAAAGAAACTGCAAGGTGTCTTGAAACCAAGACTCAGAATTGACAGTATGTCATTTCTACCAGAATCTATTAGTCAAAGACACAAAGCCAGCCCAGATTCAAGGGGTAGGGAAATGGACTTAACCTCTTTGTGGGAGGAGCTACAAAATCTCACAGCTACATTGTTCAATCTGCCACACACAGTGTGCTTCAACCCTGTCAGGTGTCTTTGTTTTATAACAACGCTTTTACTGTCTGAGCACATAGTGAAACATAACCCTCAAATTAGCATTTACATCAGTGTCGACATTAACAATGTCTTTTTTCTGTTCTTCAGAATAGATATGATGGCCTGTTTTAAAGAAAGAGAGAAAGGATATAACATCTTCACAACAAATAAGTTTCACTTCAGAATGTGGCAGGAAAAATATCAAAGAGTTTACATTTTTGAAAGCACAAATTGAAATCATAATATCATGAAAATAAGAAGGTGGTGTAGGAGGCACTGGTATCTCCACAGATAGAATTCGCAGTTGCAAATAACAGAAACTGAAGCAGAAAGGGAACTTATTAGAAGAACATTAGCTCACAGAATCATTGAAAATGTGGCTAAATGAAGCTTGAAAATCAGACATGAATCAAGAAATGGTAGGTCACCAAAATCACAACAGAGCTGTGACTTAAGACCGAGCAGCGCCCAACCCCGCATTGCCAGATTCTGAGGGCCCTGCCTCAAAAACAGGGGGAGGCAAGGTCTAAAATTAACCACTGATTATTAGAATTCTCTTCAATATAAATATTATACTGCCGTTACATTTGATTATTTGCCAATTGTTATCTCACCTTTCTAGATAGTAAATTCTACACACATATATACCAGAATATTTACATTATATATGTATATATACACCCATATTAGTGTATATGTATATATACACATATATACATATAATACATACATTTACATTATGTATGTACATATAATGTAACATAATACATGTATTTACATATATACATATATAATGTACACATGTATATATGTAAATATACATAGCTGTACATTATATATTTACATTATATATTACATTATATGTGTATGTTAATCTGATATGTATTATGATTTATAATTAATGATATATTTATGTGTGAGGAAAGAAACAGACTATATATATTAATCTATAAACTTTTTTTTTTTTTCTGAGACAGTTTCTGCTCTTGCTGCCCAGGCTGGAGTGCAATGGCGCGATCTCGGCTCACCACAACCTCTGCTTCGCAGGTTCAAGCAATTCTCCTGCCTCATCCTCCCGAGTAGCTGGGATTACAGGCATAGGCCAGCACGCCCAACTAATTTTTTGTATTTTTAGTAGAGACGGAGTTTCTCCATGTTGGTCTGGCTGGTCTCGAACTCCCGACATCAGGTGATCCACCCGCCTCAGCTTCCCAAAGTGCTGGGATTACAGGCATGAGCCACCGTGCCCGGCCCAATCTATAAACATTTTAACATCATTGAGTAGGCCGATTAAAAATGTAAAGCTAAGCAAGTGTAGCTAAAAATCTTAACCTGTTTGCATTTTACACCAAAATATGATTTTATGTTCAACTATGAAAGGGGTATCAGGTATGTATTGTTTACTGAACTCAAATTTTATATCTCAACAACTAAAGGGAAAACATCAAATTAAGTTTGTCTTGATTCTTTTCTATAATAAATATGCATATTAAATTTCACAGGGCCTTTAGGGTATCTTTATTCTAGTCTATCATATACTACTCATTCTAATAAGAAGCTATTGAAAATTAGGTTAGGAAATGAAAGTTTTTAAAAGTAGCACATCAATCTGGGGTAATTCATGCACAATCTTGTGAAATGGATTTGTTATACTTTAGAATAAAAAAGAAATTCAAATTAATGCATAATATCAAGTAGCTACAACTCTTAGATGTTATTAACTGTATGCTCTAAAAATATCATAATACAACCCTTAATAACAATAGTAACAATAACAACAGCTACCTTAATGGCTGTTATTTACAGTGAGGCTACAAGGTGCCAGCCTCTTGCTCCTTAGGCATAGCTAAATACACAATATGGAGCATAGGGGAATCAACTAGCTCAATGTCGCACAGCTAAGTTACAGGGGTTGAAGCCTTATGTGACTCTATGGCTTATTTTTTACCTTCCTGCACTTTTTTTGTTGAGGAAATCAATCTAAATTCAGATTTAAGTATCAAGGAAAAGCACAGGTTTGCAGGCTAATGGAAGAGCTCCACAAAGAACAATTTGATTCAATGTTGTTTAATTCTTAACACATAAAGTAACTGAAATTTTGTCTTGTAAATTCTACCATATGAGAGTTTTAACACAATGATGTGTTTAAAAGATATTTCATGACTTTCCTCTGCCGAAACTAGGTACCAAAACTTCATAAATTTTTAGGAACATCAACTTCTGATACAAATGATACACATTCTGAAACTGACAGAACTTGGAATGACATTTAATTTTCATTCATTCTTTCATTCCCCACGTCTTCATTAATTTAACAAATATTTCTTGAATGACTGCCACGTGTAACCGCATTGTTAATCTTTTTAAAAATGTGTGTGATCTCAGTGATAGCAGAAAGCAGCAAAAATCAGAAGCTCACTTTCAATCTAGACCATACAAGCAATTCCCTCAACCATTAAAGTAATTTAATCCCCCATTAAATACAGAATTTATTTCTAATGCTTAATTTTTTAATCTTTTACATTTATGTAATAAAGTTGAGCAATACCATTACTTACGAGATTCGAATGATCCATGTGTTCTCAAAATCACTGTCACTCTGCAATACTCTGGAGTTATAACTAATTACGATTTTTAGCCAGGAGGGAAAGCATGAAGGAAATTATGGCTTTCATTTATGATTAGAAAGTAAATTAATAGATCATCTTTATAAATAAGAAATAAACCAGCTGATACCCCTTCTACAGTCGAGAACCTATAAATTCAGTTTGCTAACACCTGTCAATAATATCAAAGTACAAACTCGTAATTACAATATAAACTATTAGCTAGGAAAACAAAGGATACACTTCATTCGTTCCAGAAAAATAAGCCTCAATTAAAAAATAAATTATGGTTATGAAACCTGTGCTGTATTAATCCTGGGGGAAAAAAATTTTGGTGAATTGGACGGAATAGGACAGGCATTTCTTAAATGCATTACTTCTTCTCTAACCACTCACGATATCATGAAAACATAAGGGCCAATTACAACAATAAATACTAGGATTCATAGGGAAAGATAATAGCAACTTCAGATTACATAGCATATTGGTTGTCATCTGTAATGTCTTGTTTCTTGGTTTTAAAGGACCCAAGTTAGGTATACAAATTTTGTTTGGGAACATTATTTAACCAAAAGGGCTAACTGAGGAAATTTGTATCTCTTCATCCAAAGTAAACCATCTGGGTATATGTTCAGTGAGTCTCCTCAAGTTCTTGTATCAGATCTTCAAAAGTCAGTATGGCATAAATACTGATTTATATCTGTGGCTTTGAACTCACTAAAGCTCCAGAATTTAAATATATCAGAGCTAAATAGATTAGCTCTTGATACTTGGACCTAAACATTTGAAGAATTCAGTAAGAACCTCATTAGAATTCTACCAGGACTTCCTCAGCCCTGGGGTTTTCCATCGTGTTCCAGGCCATCACTGGTACCTCCTACAAGGTATCAGAAGATGATCTAGCTGTCTCACTGTGAAGATAAAATTAGACACAGCTGAACTCCATGAATAGTGACAGGAGATATGTGGAGCTACCTTACCTAAAGGAGGGTAGGGGGTAACATGAATGGCCTAATGGTATGATATGATATTCATAAAAAGTAACCATGAATAACTATAAAACTAGGCTCTTCCATCTTATGACTATTATGTGGAGTCACAGCACCTTAGATCCTTTCTATAACATGAGTGAGAGCCAGCATGGGTGATCAAGAGCAAAACATAGTAGATCAGAAACAGAAGTTCTCTTGATAATATTCTTGAATTGTAGGAACGATGAGTATCATTTAGAGATGAGGGAAATTAACAAGCTAAGCCAAGACACAAACCCACGTCTGCCTGACCCAAAGTCCTTCTTAAACAGTCACACTCTGCCTCAGTTCTATTCCATTCCCAGAAATAACACTTGTATATCATAGGAATTCTAATCAAAACTCAAATTGAAATGTACATTCTGAAGGTCTCTAAGCATTCTTTTCCCTTTGAATCTCTATTTTCAGTAAAAATAACAAACTCCCTCCCCTCCCCCACTACCAAAGTGTCCCCAATCAGATTTTATTTATTTATTTAGACAGAGTCTCACTCTGTCACCCAGGCTGGAGTACAGTGTCACCATCTTGGCTCACTGCAACCTCCACCTCCCAGGTTCAGGTGATTCTCCCATATCAGCCTCCAGAGTAGATGGGACTACGGGCCTGTGCCACCACGTCTAGCTAAGTTTTACATTTTTATTAGAGACGGATTTCACCATGTTGACCAGGCTGGTCTCGAATTCCTGACCTCAAGTGATCTGCCCGCCTCAGCCTACCAAAGTGTTGGGATTACAGGCATGAGTCTCCGTGCCAGGCCTAGATCCATTTTAAAGAGACAGGAAAAGAAAATACACCAGGCACCCACCGATGACTCATAGTTCGCTTCATGTTTAGTCATCTGTAATTGTATATAATCTTTGCAACAATCCAGCAAGGTAGAGCAAGTGTTTATGTCCTTTCACTTCATGGGTGAAGAGCTACTCTTGGAGAAATGTAAGTCATCAAAGGACACAAGAGTAATAAATGTCAGTTCAAGACCAAGCCTTTACCTCTGTCACCATTGGAACCATACAAATCACCCGAGTTCATGCATTGATTCTGCATCTAGGCTTTCTGACAGGTGCCATTCAATGGCTTGTGAAACTGCTACTCTGCCTCCCTCAACTCACAGGGAAAATCATGCCCAACCATTGCGATTACACAACTGAAAAGAAGCACACATTGCAATGTATAGAAATTGAACCTACCCCTACCCTCTGGCTTTTTAGTAACATACTTGAAAAGCAGTATACAGACATGTGGAGCATTTTTTTCACAGCAAACTGTGGCATCTCTATTTTTTCAGTAAGAAAGAATGACTATCTATATAAAAAATATCAAGTCAATTCAGTCAACAATATTTTTAAATGTTCTTTTCATTTTCTCTTACTATGTTTCTAAAGGGTTTACCCATTAATGTATTTCGATTTTTTTCATTCTGATCTAAAAGAATTAGAGATGGTTTTCCTCTTATTTTAGAAACTCAGCCACTCCTGATGCTATTGTTGTCCATGTTAAGATCAGAAAAACAGTATTCCAATATTAAAAATGTGATAAAAGCAACTGAATAACAATTTCACAACCCAAGATCCTTGGTCAAAATATCAAAGCAAAGGAGGAATCTAGATGTAATCTTTTGCCATTGCTAACCATTGCCTAAATAATAGCATCTCTGATAGAAATTATTCTGTACAGCCCAAATACCCATGAATCAATGAGTGAATAAAGAAAATGTGGCAGAATAAAGAAATGTGGCAATACTAGTCAGCCGTAAAAAGGTACAAAATAATGGCATTTTCAGCAATCTGGACAAATTTAGAGACCCTTATTGCAAGTAAAGTAACTCAGGAATGGAAAGCCAAACATTGTATGTTCTCACACATAAATGAGAGCTAAGCTATGAGGACACAAAGGTATAAGAACAGTACAATGGACCTGGAGGTCTTGGGGAAAAGGTTGGGAAGCGAGTGAGGGATAAAAGACTACACACTGGTTACAGCGTACTCTTCTTGGATGATACGTGCACGGAAATCTCAGAAATCACTACCAAATAATTTATTCATTTAACCAAATACAACCTGTTCCCCAAAATCTATTAAAATAAAATAATAATGATAATTTAACAAGAAAAGAAACTTTCTGAAGTACCTTCTAAGTCACACATTTTACATATATTTCTGAAGTGATAGTAGGAACTATCAATACCTTTTAGAAATGAGAGAAATTAACAAGAACTTGGGCAGGCTTACAGAGTGAATAAAAAGCTAGGTTAAGACAAACCTGGCTGGGCATGGTGACTCATGCCTATAATCCTAGGACATTGGGAGTCCAAAGCAGGCAGATCACCTGAGGTCAGGAGTTCAAGACCAGCCTGGCCAACATGGTGAAATCCTCTCTACAAAAATACAAAAATTTGCCAGGCAAGATGGTGGGTGCCTGTAATTCCAGCTACTCAGGAGGCTATGGTGGGAGAATCACTAGAACCCAGGAAATGGAAGTTGCAGTGAGCTGAGATCATGCCACTGCACTCTACCCTGGGAGACAGAATGAGACTCCATCTCAAAAAAAACAAAACACAACACAACAAAAAACAAACAAACAAACAAAACGCCTATATGTGCCTTACCCCAAGACCCTCTATCCTATTATATTCTGCCTCAGTATCTTTTCTGGAAGTTTGTATTCTTTCCAAATCTCAGAAGTAATATTTGCTTATTATAAGTAAATTTAAAGGTAAATCTGTATTCTAAAAGTTTCCAAACAGTATTTGGCCTTTTACTTCCATTTTCCCTGGGATAACAAAATCGACAGTAGTGAGATTTTCATTTGGCTTCCCAATTATACCAAGGTCAGGCGTTGAGTGTACAAACCCCGTGAGGCAACTGCAGTTTCACTATGCACGTCTTTATCAGGTTCAGCTCAAATAGAATACACTAGATTGATGTCAAACAAGATCTTGACCTTGTAAATTTAACTATGTGGCAAGTGGCACATTGATTCTTCATGCAACTATCACGGGCTACTTAAAACCTAAATTGGTTTGGTTTAGAAGACTAAAATGATATTTTTAAATAGAGAAACGTGGTATTCATACATATCACATGGTTATTACAGCAAGTGATAAAAAACTGAGTGCCAATAAAAGGAGAATAAATGAATGGCCAAGCCCCCTTAAGGCCTGCCATCCAGAAAGTCATTTTCAAAAACACATGTGATTTAGCAGTGCTTCAAAAGATTAATCATCTCCTTGTCCATCAAGGGAAATATCCAAGAAATAACACTAAAATGATGTAAAAATAAGTGAAATAACTGTAATTTTACAGCTTAATTACACAATTTACAAACAATTCAAATGGATTCATTTATTCTACTTTACATGTTACAGAGCTTTTACCTCAAAACTAGTTTTTCTTTTTTAATAAAATCCTTATGGGACTACATTTATGTAAGAAACAATAAAATATTTCTCATGTCATTATTGCTTTATCTTTAGACTTATCACATATGAATTAAGAAAAATTTTGTGGCCATAATTAACTTTTAAAATTATGACCAATTATAGTAGCTGTCTACTTCTAGCATTCTATAGCACTTCTTTTAATCATCCTACGTCTCTTGAAAACTGTTGGAGAGAACTTTGTATGTCTAATGGTAATAAAGAGACAGTTGATCACCTTAAGATTGTTTCATAATAATTAGAGTTGGAGCCACCAAGTATAGTACACAATCTATAAATTCAAAAAGCCAAAGTCAAATAATATTTTCTCCAACTGAAAGTTCAAACAGTATGCAGAAGGGTTTTATTTTAACAGCTGTGTGTAGAAGGAAAGGCATGAGTTAAAGATACTTTAGATAGGAATAGGAAAATAACAGAAATTAAATCCACATTATCTGTAATTACATCATTTTTATTTTTATCACTCACCCACCCACCAATGAAACACCTATACTTCACTCAAATTGGACGGTTTACTTTCTTCCTAAAAATGACTTGAAATTTTGGGCATTCTGCTTCACTGGAAATTGTGTGTATCAGAGGCTAGCTTTCTTGTGAAGTCTTTCCTCACCCAGCTAGGGTCTTCCCTTCCTTTGCAGTTCTCACAGCACTTTACAAGAATGAAACACTATACAACAGAAAGACTCATCTCAAATCCTGCCCTCTGTTTAAGGCCCTTCCAGACTTATCTTTGTGATCTTTCCTAAACACCTCACATAATATTAATCATCTCTCCTTTTTATGTTAACTATAGCCCACATAACGTCTATTATAATATTTTTAAAACCTCCAGCATTTAATTGTTTATCTACTACTCTATCCCAAGAGAGTGGCACTATCTGTAGACATGATTATGTTTGATTCAGTGCCAAATCCCTAAAAATTTCATGTACATTAAAAAACCAGTTAGTGAGACTTGAATGAACATGGCCCTTGTCTTTAAAATCTTTTATTCTAATTAGGTAATGAGAAATAAGCACATCTACAGTAAAGTTTAAAACATAATTGCTTCATGAAAATTCAATTCTAAAAAAAGTTCAAGTTAACAATGAAACAGGTTGTCATGCCAGTTCATGACTCCCTGTAAAATGAATTTCTGGATTGAAGACTTAAATGTAAAACCCAAAACTATAAAATCCCTGGAAAACAACCAAGGCAATACCATCCTGAACATAGGAGGGGGCAAAGATTTCATTACAAAGACACAAAAAGCAATCACAACAGAAACAAAATTGACAAGTGGGATGTAATTAAGCTTAAGAGATTCTGCACGGAAAAAGAAACTATCAACAGTTAACAGACAACCTACAGAATGGGAGAAACTATTTGCAAACTATGAATATCCAGCATCTATAAGGAACTTAAACTTATAAGAGAAGAACAAACAATCGTATTAAAAAGTGGGCAAAGGACATGAACAGACACCTACCAAAGGAAAACATACATGTGGCCAACAATCACATGAAAGAAAAGCTTAGAATTACTGATTAGAGAAATGCAAATAAAAACCACAGCGAGATACCATCTCATACCAGTCAGAATGGCTATTAATAAAAAGTCAAAAAATAACAGATGCTGGTGAGGTTGCAGAAAAACGGGAAGGCTTAGACACTGATACACTGTTGATGGGAATGTAAATTAGTTCAACCATTGTGAAAAGCAGTATGGCAATTACTCAAAGAGCTAAAAGCAGAACTACCATTCACCTCAGCAATCCCATTACTGGGTATATACCCAGAGGGATGTACTTCATTCTACCATAAAGACACATGCACACAAATGTTCACAACAGCACCATTCATAATAGAAAACACATGAAATCGACCTAAATGCCCATGAATGACAGATGAGATGGAATATTATGCAGTCATAAAAAAGAATGAAATTGTGTCTTTTGTGGGAACATGGGTGAAGCTAGAAGCTATCACCCTCAGCAAAGTAATACACAAACAGTAAACCAAATACCACATGTTCTTACTCGGGTCTACTTGAGGATGGAGGATGGGAGCAGGGACAGGAGCAGAAAAAAGATAGCTATTGGATACTGGGCTGAATACCTGGGTGCTGAAATAATTTGTACAATAAACCTCCATGACATGACTTTACATGTGCAACAAACCTTCATATGTACACCTGAACCTAAAATAAAAGTTTAAAAAATGCTACCCTAGTTCACGGAAACAAAGATTACTTAGGGCCAGGGTGGTCAAGGAAGGCTTTGCAGAAGATGTGAGAATGAGCTCCATATTACAGGCTGAGTTGGTTGTGAGCAGTACAAAGGGGTTTCTGGGGAGGGCACCATAAAGAACCTCAGCATTTGAGAGTAGTGACTGATCCAGTTAGGCTCCAGCAGAGGGTCATTTTAAGAAGAAAAACAAAGATAGGAAGGTAGGCTGCTTTTACCCTGAGGAGAGTCTTTTGAGAAGTTGTCTCACTCTGCAGCCCGGGCTGAAGTGCAGTGGCGCCATCTTGGCTCACTGCAACCTCTGCCTCCTGGATTCAAGCAATTCTCTGCCTTAGCCTCCCAAGTAGCTGGGATTACAGGCGCCCGCCAACACACCCAGCTGATTTTTATATTTTTAGTACAGACGCTGTTTCACCATCTTTGCCAGGCTAGTCTCGACCCTTGACCTCATGATCCACCTGCCTCGGCCTCCCAAAGTGCTGGGATTACAGGCATGATCCACCGTGCCCAGCCGGGGAGAGTCTTTAATGAGCAACTAAAGAGATTTTTTTTTTCTACAATAGGAGTCATCTAAGATTTTGTTCATAATGGCATAATTCGAGGGGTACTTTAGAAAGGGGAATTTGACCTTAGTATGCAAAACCGGTAAGAACTGGAATGAAAGGTAGGATGGAGGATATGAATTAAAAATTTGCTGTAATAAGACAAATGTTATCTAACGAGGATTTAGTAAAATAGCTTGCAGGAAAAAAAAGGAAAGAGTAATGGCCGGGCGCGGTGCCAAGCCGTAATCCCAGCACGTTGGAGCGAGATGGCGGATCACTCGAAGTCAGGAGGATCGACGACCATCCTGGCTAACACAGTGAAACTCCGCTCTTACTAAAGAATACAAAATGATAGCCGGGCGACGGTGGCACGTCGCCTGTGAGTCCCAGTCTACTCGAGAGCGTGGAGGCGGGGAGAATGAGCGCGAAACGACCGGGAGGCGGAGGTTTGCAGGTGATCTGCAGTCCGGGCACTGCAGCTCCAGTCCGGCCGCGCGAGCAGGAAGCAGACTCCGGCTCAACAAAAAGAGAAAAGAAAAAAAAAAAAACAAAAAAAAAAAAAAAAGGAAAGAGTAAATGCAAGACACACTGTCAAGAAATAACTATCAGCAACTACAAGATGAAGAGATATGGGCCTTGAGAAGGGAAACAATGAAAAGTCAATTATTAGGTTCCAAGCCTTTGCAAAGTGAGAGTTCTGGAGTCACTGAAATATACAGGGAAGTTAACAGAGTAAGCAAGATTTAAGAACAGAAAAATGTGTTTTTTCCCTGACACACTAAGTTTAGGTTGACAGCAGGCTAATCAAGCAGAAATACTAGGCAAGCAATTAGAAAATTGGACCTTTGAAAGAAGACTAGGCTAGCTATTCAGCAGGAATTATTTTCCTGGATGAAGGTTGAAGACCTGTGAATAGATGAGGTGTGCCAGAAAACATCAAAAATTAGAAGGCTAGACTTGAAACTGATGAAGTATCCATGTTTAAGGGACAGAAGGACGGAAAGGATCTGGTTAAAGAGACAGAAGAATAATCAAAGAAACAGCAGAAGAATGAAAAGAGTGGGATCATAGAAATCAGGAAATAAAAGAGTGGGCAGAGAAATGGAGCAGACAGCTTGGTAGTGCCCACAGGACAAGGAGATTTGGCACAATGATGTCATTTTTGCAGTTAAAGCTGGGAGGTCAGGAATCCTAGAGAAGGCAGGTGACAGCAGCAATCACAAGGAATTTGGAAAAGAAGTGTTGTTGAAAAAGTAGAAGCAGAGACTTTCCCCATTACTCAAATAGAAAATTTGGAAGTGAAAAGAGGTAGCTAGAAAGAACAGTAAGATTTAAATGAGGAGCTTAAGAAACCAGAGCATTTTTATATAAGGAGGGAAAGAAGGAAATGAAGGAGATTCTAAAATAATCTGGATAAGTTCAAAAGGAAGTTTGACACAGAAAACATACTTGTTATAAGAGAAAATGTATGTTGAGTAGTTTCTGAATTTTAATACAAGTTTCTCAAAACTCGATAATTTTTAAGGAATATGGACTGGCAAATGTCTTTCATTTCGTTTGCTTAGCCTGCTTTCAGATTTCTCCAAAATCTTATAAACACTGAACATAAATTTCCTACTCTCTGTTAGTTTTATATGTCTACTAAACATTATTTTCCTCTGTTAAGAAAGAGTAATAAAACAGCAAATAAAACACATTGGAAAACAGATACAGTGAGAAATAATTTATTTCAAGGCCAAAATAAGGTCCCTGAAGAATGTGTAGAGATGAAAGACAGGAATCCTCAGGGTTTGCTGGAAAAGGATGATGAAAGGGTTCCTCAGAACCAGGCTAGTGATGCCACTGCTTATTCCCAATATAGGTATGACACATTATAGCAAAAAAAAAAAAATTATAATCAATGACAGGTATGGTTTAAGACATAACATCTGACTAACGCATTCAAATAATTCGCTGGTAATCTGTTCTAATGACTCTTTTAAATTTAAGTATTAGCAGTTCCCACCTCATAGAGTGTTTTCCAGAAATGAGTTTATAAATCAGTTGTCAGAAACTCAAAATGTGTTTTCCTTTTTTTCCCCAAAGATAGTATTACAAAATTAGTGATTCTCCTCCTAAAGTAACTTACAAAAGCCAATTTATTCTGTAGCATATCGGAAACAAGATGCATTGTGAATGATAATTATCTCACTGAAAGTTCTAGAAAATCCTGTAATGTAGGAATTATTAGTATCTTATATTAGCAATGTGTCAATTGAGGCGTTAGAGATCAAGTGACCTGCTCAACATCCCACATAGCTGTAATAGTGTTTGCTATTACATGAAACCTTGGGCAAGTTACTTGACTTCTTTTTTTTTTTTTTTTTTTTTTTTTGAGACAGAGTCTGGCTCTGTAGCCCAGGCTGGAGTGCTGTGGCCAGATCTCAGCTCACTGCAAGCTCCGCCTGCCGGGTTCCCGCCATTCTCCTGCCTCAGCCTCCCGAGTAGCTGGGACTACAGGTGCCCGCCACCTCGCCCGGCTAGTTTTTTGTATTTTTTAGTAGAGACGAGGTTTCACCGTGTTAGCTAGGATGGTCTCGATCTCCTGACCTAGTGATCCGCCCGTTTTGGCCTCCCAAAGTGCTGGGATTACAGGCTTGAGCCACCGCGCCCGGCCAAGTTACTTGACTTCTAATGCCTCAGTTGGCTCACAAAATGCAAGACGCTAATAATCCATATGTACAGAGGGATACATATATATCCATATATAATCCATATATATGGATTAGTATCTTATATAATCTCCTATATATCCTATGTAACAACACATAATCCCTATTAATATCCCCTATACTATATAAAACCAAAAATAGGAGGAGAAGAGAGATATACACACACATATCCCTATATATATCCCTATACATATATATATAGAGGGATATATACACACACATATCCCTATATATGTCCCTATATATATAGAGAGAGAGAGAGAGAGGGAGAATTGTCCCCAATACTGTCTAAGAGGATTTAACATTTTTTCATAAATTACTGCATCTGTTATGAAAAAAATGAGTTCTTCAGAGTGGTGTGGTAGACATCAAAGGAATCCTAGACTTGGAGTTCTAAGAAACTACAAGTTCTCACCTTCTTAGTCACTCATAACTTTGCATCACAATCATCTTTAGTTTCCCCATCTGAAAATGAATGATTTAGATTAAGTGACTTCTAAAGCACATTTTAGAACAAAAATTAAATGATTATAGGATGAATTTGTGTTGCATTATCTTAGGTACTTGACTAGAGTTGCAGGGAATATAAAATCCTTGTTTGTCTTTCAACGTTCTTTCACTTTCACAATGAATGTCGTTAGAAGAGAATTCTCTTGTAAGAACTTCCGAGACTATTTGAAGGGAGTGTTAAAAATTAAGGCTTCTGGAATCGAAAAGACCCATGCTCAATCTTCACATTTTATTCCCATAATCTCTTCTTTCATTTATTTTTATGGTCAAGCACAGGAACAGCAAAGTTAAATGTCAGCATAATAGTAAAAAAAAAAAAAAAGTGACTTTCAGCTTGTGTTAAATACCTCAATATAAAAGAAAGAATGAAAGAGAAAAGAAGCCAGTATTTAGCTCTTTTTGTGGGACAGACATTTTGCATAAGTTAAATCACACTTCTGTAAGTGAGAAGATTGAAGTTTAAAAGATCTGATTAAATTGCTCAATGCCACGGAGATATCAACAGACAAAACACAAGGCAAACTCACATACTTCAAGTTTGTCTTATCCTTGACCACCACAAATGACAGATACCAGTAGTTGCCTTAAAAAAAAAAAAATAAAATAAAATAAATAAATAAATAAAACCTTTTTTCATACTCTAGCGTAGGCTGTACTTCTCCTAGCCCCAGGAAGTAAATATACATTGTTCTTAGCTAATCGTGGGGACTTCTCCAACTTTGCCAAGTCATGAGTTTAGTTATGAGCATAGGATGTATTTTTCACCAATTATATTTTAGGAGATGGCAGTTATGGAGTTTCTGGGAGGGATTTACTCACACTGTTTAATAAATCATTTCTTTTCTTTCCCATTGGGTAATGTGTTTTGAAAACACAATACTTCTTACTCATTACCAAAACATAATGCTTCTTACCCATTATTTTATGATTCTAAGAGGACAAGTCTTTGGAATCACAAAACAAAAGGACAATACAGAAAGGATTTCTTTTCAGAAAGGTAGAAAGAATTAGAATCCTACCATCAGCGAGCTGCAGAATTAACTGTGGAACTGAACAAACTCTGGGTGGATCTAGATATGTATATATCTATACATATATAGATATCTATCTGTTGATATCTATGGGTTAATAAAATGAATTCCAGAACCCATAGATTTCAACAGACAGAATATAATGCATACTCACATACTTCAAGTTTGTCTTATCCTTGGTCACCACAAGTAACAGACACTACTGGTTGCCTAAAAAAAAAAACAAATTCCATTACTTTTCTCACTCTAGGGTAGGCTTCAATTCACAATTAAATCAGACTCCTTTACCTTTCCCAATGTGCATTCTGTATTTTTGAAGTCTATTCTTTTTCTCATTGTCCACACAACTATTTCACATTATCCACAACCTCCCATGAACCTCCTACTATCCCTCATTATCTACCCAACCTACCATCCCTTTATTCTGAGCTAAAGACCTGCCTCCAATGTAACAGTCAAAAGAGAAGGTCTCAGACAGGAACCGCTTCTGTGTCCTGCCACACCTACTACATATTAACCTGCACCTCCACTCTTCCTTTCTTCCTTTTCACTGGAAAACAATACCATGCCTTCTTCTATGTGGTCATCTGTATACTAGTTCTCTAGATCCTATTATCTCCTGCCTATGAAAGGGACTGGTTCTAGTAATTATTTCCCAATATTCTTATATCTTCAACCTCTCCCTTTCTAATGACTACTGTTTATCAGCTTGACCAAACTATCATAAAACGGACTGATTATTTAGTAGGATGAATTATATAGGCATCCAAATTCCATTTTGTAGATAACTAGAAACTCTTATCTTTTTCTGTAAGTGTCTTTGATTAGGGTTCACTTTTGGAATAAGGTTTCTAGTGATATGAGAATTCGAAGTTTAACTTGAATACTGAGCAAAAGTCAGACTGATTAAGAAAGGGAACAAATGAAACGTTATCAGATAAGGTTTTGAGTCTGCATTAGTCAAGCTGCTCACAATAATCAGATGTTCATGAATAGAAAAGATGCAAAAAAACTTTAAAGTTTCTCCTACACTGACTATGGGATCTCAAGAAATGACTTTATGGATGCTTAAATAACAATATGTTCAAAATTAGTTCTACGTTTCCTGTTCGCAAGGGGCTCCTTAAATCTCTTAAGGCCCATTGTTTTTAATTAGAGTTGTTCTTATAATGATTTAGCTACTCTATCCTACACCAGCACTGGCTAACTCATTTCAAGAAGAGAGTGTTTTGTACAGAAACATACATGAGGAAAATCCTTTTGAAGGCACATACTGGTGGATTCACTCTATTTGATCGGTTTAATTTTGTGATCAGCCCAACATTTTTAAAAAAGATCCTAGGAGTTTAGATTCTTATGTTATTCCTTTCAAGGTGTCCTGCAGAATGATTGAGGATTGTTTGGATTCTCCTTGTAAAAATCTAACTTGGGGAATTATTCCATTGATAGTATCTTTTGAATTTAACTTGCCACCTTCTCACCATTTCGGTATATATTCTGCAGACTGATTGAGAGCCTTGGCTAGAGCTGGAATAAAATGTTATTTGTCAATGATTTTGAATACAGAGGCTTCATTAGCAAGACCTGATGAACTTAGAGATAAAAGAACAAAACTGTTTTGGCATCTTGTGTGACAGGCCTATGAAGTCCTTAGAGGTAAAGCAGAATTTTGACTGGTAAATCTACTGAGCTGATAAACATGATTATTTTAGACATATTTTCTCAAAGTACTAGAGAACCACCCATAGCTGGAAATGGGAACATATTAAAATATACTGAAATGACTTCAACATCATTACTTTAAAAAGGAGACAGTATTAACCTTCTATCTTTGGGATAACGAATATAACTGATCACAGATCTGCTGAAATGAAAAGCATGATAGCTCGGTTTAGATATTTGCCTCTTAATGTTTCTGCTTAACATAATAAAATTTAAAATTCTAATGAATGAAAAGTGATAAAATTAACAATTTAACTAAATACACAAAAGCATTTGACACCATATTTTCACTCTTGACGGGCAACATAGAGGGGAAGGTTGGAAAAGAGATTCCATCACACAAGCATAATTGTGTACTAAATGCATTTTTCAATAATTTTCTTTTAATCAGAGATAAATGCATATAAAGTTTAAGGATAATTGAAGTCTACTAGTTCTTAAGGTTTAAACTTTGTAATTGCAACAAGAGGAATCCTAACCCTAAAATTATTTGCTAAGTATCTTCTAGGGGTTTTTATTTTTATAAAAAGTAACAACTGACAGAAGTAAAATATACACAAAAGATTTTTTTTCCTTTTGGGTAATTATATGGAAAGATAATTTACATAAATTTACTGCAGAAAAAAATGCAATGTTTCTATATGTGAAACATTAAAGAGCCAAATAAAAAAGATTTATATTTGGGGAAAAAAATGATTTTTCTAGTATAGGCTGTTTAGTATTAATAATCATATTAATTATTAAAAACCTGTCTAGTATCTATTTGCTATGCATTATCAGTCTACATAAACAAAAGAAACAAATCCTAACTGCTTTTATAAGATATCAAAATGCCATATTCCTACATAGATTTATAAATTTAATGAAATAAAGAAATCTCTCTACATTTGAAAATAAATAATTTTCATAGGTTTATGGTACCAAAAAAGTGAAAAGACATTTAACATAAACCCCATTAACTTCTCCTTCTATAAGATATAATACTGTTTTATGTCTTGAGAAGATGGTAAACTTGTAATTTATAATTATTGGAATACTCCTTAATAAAAGGAGGAGAATATGTTCTAATTTTCCCATAGGGCCATATTTCTCTTTTAAAAAAATCCGTCATTCTAAGCTTTGCAGCTATGAATAGTTATTAACAACATCAAATTATGCTTGTTTCAGGGTTCAGCAGTACTCTTTGACCTTGCAGAATACAAATAATTTTAAACTTGCCTAAGTTATTATTTTATTTTAAAATGCATTCCTATTTCATTAACTTATAGAAGTTTTGTATATTCACTTTAGCCTTTCATAATTTTGTTCTAGTATAGTGAAATGCTACCTGATAATCAGCCACGTAAAAAAAACATCAATTTTTATATAGTAATAAGTTAGGCACCAAAAGTGGCATTGAAACATTCTAATAGAATGATCCATAATAAAAAATGATTTTCTTCTTTCTTTAAACAATTACAAAATACTGTCATGATAACTAAGCAGAAAGTTTGATTTTTGGTTTGCTTTAAAGGAACATACAAGACAGCCTGAAAAGCATACAAATATATGTATTATTTAAATCATTTTCAACAGTGTTTTACTTTACAGGAATTTCTAAAATGCCAACACTGCTGCTTTTATTTAATGTTCTGAAAATTCACACTCACTGAGGTTTATTTGACTGTTTTAATTTTAACTCACCCAACTTTAATGTTTCTATGCATATAAATTACTTATATAATATCGAGTATACTAGCTAATCAAAGTTAGAGTTGAAATCTGAAACCTCTGCACTGTTTCTAATTGCTTCTTAGGTTTTGTCAGAATATTTTGTCATGCTAGACATGCACATCTTCCTGTGCAATCACACGCAGTTCCCTGAATCGTGGGGAGCTCACGTTACAACTTATCTTCCTAAGGGAGGCATATTCCTTACAGAGGTCATATTTAAGAAACCTCAGACTCAAATTCTGAACACTTTGACTTACCTTCTTCTTTCAAACATAATTGCCTATCTAGGCTGCTGATGGTGCAGTTTTAACGATACAATTTGGCAACTGGTCATTAGAGATGTTACTAGAGCGAATGAAAACAGCAAACTCGGTTAGAAATGAAGAGCAGGTGTTCTTTCACTTAGACAGAAAAGCCAAGTTTTAGATAATGAGACTGTGATGAAAACTAGTGGAGGATACTATGTATAACACACAATGTTAAGGTTGATATTCTTCCCACACACTCATCTGCATGCTTCTTTAATTAAATGAGCATGATAGTTTGCATCTTTTAACATTTAATCTTGAAACAAGTCCCTCTTTTCATCTTTAAGTAATGATAATGTAGATTGCTGAATATGTAAAACAGTACAAGAAATTAGTTTATATGCCTCTTAGTTAACTGAAGTCAACTGTGGCATCTTGTGGCATTAAACTAGATATATCACAGTTACAAAGATAATTATTGCTCTTCAAGATATTAATATGAATATTTCACTTTATGAATATTTCACTTTATGAAAGTAGTTCTAGTAGGCTGCCTCTGAAACTTTTTTCCTAAAATGCACTGCATTTGGTATACGCAAGAAGAGAAAATTCCATTATCTGAATATAACATGAACAATCAAAATCTTGCTGAACTTCGTATTTTTACAGGCACTGTTTTACTTCCTTCGGGGGAAGTCTGCATTTTAGAGTTTAGATTTCTGTCTGGAGCATACATACACCTACATCTATCTATCTAGCAATGCCTACCGGTGTTCATGGTTGCATTTGCCACTAACAGGTTAGTTCAGGATGATCAGGGCCAGTTGGAGGTGAGACAATTTTTTAGGTTGCTATGGGCTATTTTTGGCACAAGGGGAGAAGTAAATGCAATCTTTCCTAGTCCAAATTACAGAACTTCACTCTCAAGACAAGCTGAACTGAAACTTTTGCTACGGCAGTCTGACCCTGCCAAGCTGATCACTTTTTAAAGAACTCTGGAATAGTAATAAACCTCTAAGAGTCACAATTAAAGTCCTATATGTTCTTTCATTGACAATAGACTGACAAACATAATTTTAAAGTAAAATTCTTTGGCAGCCTGTATGCAAACAGAGATACAATGTAATGAGATAGTACCAACTTCAACCGGAAGACAGAAATATCAACTTCTGGAACGCATTTTTCCTGCATTCTGTTTGAATATTGGGAGTACATCCTTGCTGGTTGCCTGAGACTTCCCTCATCAACAGTGTATCTTTAATATTTCCTTGTCGTTTAGGAGAAAATTGAGCTAATTCAGCAGAGCAGCATCCAGATCATCTCACATATGGCCCCATCTACTCTGATACCCATTACTATTAACATCTGCCAGAGCCACTAATTTCATTTCATTCTCTGGGGATATCATTGAAAGCAAAGGCACTTCTCATTTCAAGAAGAGGGATGTTTTAAATATTGTTTTCCTTTTTTTTTTTTTTTTTTTTTTTTTTTTTTTTTTTTTTTTTTGAGATGGAGTCTGGCTCTGGCCCCCAGGCTGGAGTGCAGTGGCGCCATCTCGGCTCACTGCAAGCTCCGCCTCCCGGGTTCCCGCCGTTCTCCTGCCTCAGCCTCCCGAGTAGCTGGGACTACAGGCGCCGCCACCATGCCGGGCTAATTTTTTGTTTTTTTAGTAGAGATGGGGTTGCACCGTGTTAGGCAGGATGGTCTCCATCTCCTCACCTCGTGATCCGTCTGCCCAAAGTGCTGGGATTACAGGCTTGAGCCACCGCGCCCGGCCAGCTTACTCTTTTAAAGGATGTTGGACATAACAAAGACCCTGTATAAGTTCTGTATAACTATACAGAATTCCCAGGAAACTGTCAAGAGAACTATATGGATATCCTTATTGCTATGAACTCATTATTAAAGAAAATATGGAAAGTATCTTGTTACTTTATATTCCTGGAAAGGAATCTTCTAAAGGTCAAGTATTTTAAAGAAATACAAGCATTAAATCTGGTCATAGTAGCTGCAGCTGTAGTAGTGATGGAGTTAGAACACCAGAATTAGGGGAGAATAAAACTCATCACTTCTTGAGCTATTTCCTTTTATCCCAGGCTATAATAGAGTTACAGAGAGATTTTTGCGTATCGTGCCATCTGCACATGGGATTAGGGTAGAAGAGAAGATCAAAGGGTAAAGAATCCTATCATCATATTGAAGACAATCTTTCAGGAGACCTGATAGATGCTCTTGACTTTTCAGGCATCATGTCCTGCTTATGTGCTCACATTCTTTAAAAAAAAAAAAAATTGTTAGAATCAAAAAGTAAACATTCTAACAGCTAATATTAACCCCACAGAGTAAAGAATTGAACTAACTAAAATATCTTTTTTTTTCTTTTTGAAATTTCAGTGGTTGTTTTGGTTTGAGTTCTATAACCAGAAAGCTGGACCTTTAAAAGGATGAATTATACCAATCTAGGAGGGTTAAAACCAAGATTCTTGCCCGCCTTGTCCCGATTTGCATACTTAAAAACGTGGAAGGGACGTGACTGGCGTGCCTTTTCTTTGTTTTTCGGACTTGCACGCATTGAGTTTTCTACCTCGAATTTTGAAATATTAGCATAGGCAAAAAAACTAGCCTGTCTACTTATACAAATTAAAACACGAAATTCTCCTATACAAAGTCTTCAAGCAAAGCAAAGTGATAGAAATAAGACTTAAGAAACAAGGGATCTGGGTGAGCATAGCATTCATGCCTGTAATCTCAGCACTTTGGGAGGCTCAGTTGGGTGGATCACTTGAGGTCAGGAGTTTGAGACCAGGCTGGCCAAAATGGTGAAACCCCATCTCTACCAAAATGTAAAAATTAGCTAGGCGGGGTGGCACTTGCTTGTAATCCCAGTTGCTGGGGAGGCTGAAGCAGGAGAATCACTTCACCCTGGGAGGCAGAGGTTCCTTTGGCAAACATAAATGCAATAAATTCTATGTAAAATATAGCCCATTTACATAAAATACATGTATTTTAATGAAATTGTGCTTTTCTATCTATTAAATGTTTCTTTCTTTGTGGGTTGAAAGGAACCTTATTTTTAGTGTGTAACTTTTTTAAGTTTCTTATCAAGGACTTTGTATTTTTAAATATCTCAAAGAATCAACATTTCGGAAAGCACATATACAAATGGATGGAAGAGTTATTTTTAAAAGTCCTATATAAAAGAGACTATTGCCATATTATAAATAAAATACCCAGAACCTGAGACTAGTTTAGCAAAAAAGTAGTTAAACTTGGTGATATGTGAAATTAGGCTTTAATGCATGCAAAACACATCCCTATGCATATTTTTAGGTGTAGGCTGATTGACTTTTCTCAGTATTTAAAATTAAAAGCTGCCTTTAGGCAGTTAAGAACCTTTGGAGAGCTTTTAATATTATTAAACTCAAGCACTTACATTTAGTTCTAACATAAATCCATGCAAAGACCAACACTCTAGTCTCATCCCAGGACAGATTTGAACATGGCCACCTACCAATACTGTTGCTCACAGCCAGTTTATCAGCTTTTCTTCCTAGGGTGAACCTGCCACGTTACCCGCATGAGTACACTCACTTTTTTTTTTACATCCCAATCATGTTTCACTCATTTCACCAGTCCTCATGAACATATTAACAATAATTGATGCATGGATAGATAGCTCTATGTGAAACATGGATGAATGTACCCACATAACTATGCCATTACAGTCTCACAATCTATATGCAGTAGGTACAATTATTAATCTCATTTTACCATTTGAAGGAATTGACATTTAGTAAAGTTAAATGACTTACCCAAGGTCACACAGTCCACAAGTGGTGCTGAAAATGAATCCGTGTCTATGTGGTACCAAAGCTGAACAAAGAGTGTGAGCGATAACTGGGTTCTCAAAGATCATTAGATTACATTAGTTTTCTCCTTCAATGAACAGGCTGCAACTCGTTTTACTCCGTGTTCTCCATGATCAGGAAGGTAAAGATCTTTTCTACTCAAGTCAAATTCCATTCAATCACTATATATTGAGTACTTTTATGAAAGATACTTGGCATATCATAATATGTTTATTTATTGATCATAATTTAAATTCATGTCTTTTCAGAGTTTAACATGCCATGAATTTAACTTTCTCAGGGATTATACATGGGGATTATTGTCATGATACTACTTTCCTTTTTCTTGTGTTCCTTCACGTATATATATTTAAGTATGTGATTTGTATAAAATGCAAACACAATCTTGACTGTGCTCAGTTAAAATACATTGCTGAGTCAATATAATCCATAAAAGTTGATGCATCAGATATATCAACTGCAGCTTCTGCTTTCATAAACTATCAGTTATTTCCTATTATTCATTGATCAAAAATCAGAATGCTAAATTCAATACAATGGTCATCTGAGAAAGATGTGTTTTTCCTTTTATGTCTATGATGGGAATTTTATCCCATGATGCAATATACAGGGAATTTTATCCCAGACTATGATGGGAACTTTATCCCCAGATGCAGTACACTGTTCATATTCCATTAATTTTATTATGCAATAGCGGAAGGGGTCTTTGAATCCTGAGTAGATGAGACATTTACCTGAATGCTACTATTCACCTCATCTAAGTGAATACAGAAGGAAACAGGAGGTGTCACTAAGGAGAGATGTGTACTAGGCATACAGATCATTCCTTATCACATACTCACTTATGTCTCATTATGAACTTGAAGGGGAAATAGCAGTGAGATCAGTTTTACAAAACAACTTTCATTCAAAGGTGAATTAGTTAAACAAATATTCCTGAAATGCCTATAGTGTGTAATGCTCTGTTTTAGGTGCTTGGGATCAGACAAACAAACAAAAGTGTAAAATACTTTGATTGTAGTTGTAGAAAGAATAGAGAAAAGCAGATATTCATTTGTTAAACAACATTTTTAAAAATGGCATACAAATTGTTCTAACAATGCCTTTGAAATGCTTGGATCTACAATATACATATAACTAACAATATGGGTCTTAAAATAATTTCAAGAACAAACTAAAAATACCACTGCCTACAAGCATACTTAACAATTGAAATAATAGAAAAAAATCACTTTCCTCAACATAGTCTAAACAATATACTAAAACCAAAAGTTTTTGAGGTCATTAATAGATGTGGAAGTGTATTTCAAAAGTCAGTTTTATAGCTCTCTTTGGACAAACTGATTTTGTATACATCAATTCCTACACCAAACTTCCTGCTATCTAGTCTTATTACATTCAATGTAAGAATCAGAGATACAACAGTAAGCATGTTTTCTTGATATTGGTTACCCACAACAATGGCTCACTGGAATGAAAAAGAATGTGGAGACATCAAAGCTCCAGGCCCTTGCAAATGACACCCTGCCTTGCCCCAGTTCTAATTGCTCGAGCAATTGTGATCAAAATTAGAGATAAGAGGAGCCTTAAGCATCCAGTTTCTGGACCAGTTAGACTCAACTAGAGTAGAAACTCTTATAAAATTACATAAACTAGTTCAACCATTGTGAAAGAAAGTGTGGCAATTCTTCAAGGATCTAGAACTAGAAATACCATTTGACCCAGCGATCCCATTACTGGGTATATATTCAAAGGATTATAAATCATTCTACTATAAAGACACATGCACACGTATGTTTATTGTGGCACTATTTACAATAGCAAACATTTGGAACCAACCCAAATGTCAATCAGTGATAGACTGGATTAAGAAAATGTGGCAGGCCAGGCGCGGTGGCTCAAGCCTGTAATCCCAGCACTTTGGGAGGTCGAGATGTCAGGAGATCAAGACCATCCTGGCTAACATGGTGAAACCCCATCTCTAGTAAAAAAAAAATTACAAAAAAACTAGCCAGGCAAGGTGGCAGGCGCCTATAGTCCCAGCTACTTGGGACGCTGAGGCAGGAGAATGGCATGAACCCAGGAGGCGGAGCTTGCAGTGAGCTGAGAACTGGCCACTGCACTCCAGCCTGCGCGACAGAGCAAGACTCTGTCTCAAAA